>NW_022196896.1:34993197-35005277 GCF_008632895.1 Mastomys coucha
TTTTTTTTTTTTTATACCACATTTTCTGTATCCATTCCTCTGTTGTGGGACACCTGGGTTTGTTCCAGCTTTTGGCTATTATAAATAAGGCTGCTATGAACATAGTGGAGCATGTGTCCTCATTATATGTTGGAGCATCTTCTGGGTAAATGCCCAGAAGTGGTATTGCTGGGTCCTCCAGTAGTACTATGTCCAATTTTCTGAGGAACCACCAAACTGGTTTCCAGAATGGTTGGACCAACTTGCAATCCCACCAGCAATGAAGGAGCATTTCTCTTTCTTCATAATCTTGCCAGCATCTGCTGTCACCTGAATTTTTGATCCTAGCCATTCTGACTGGTGTGAGGTAGAATCTCAGGGTTGTTTTGATTTGCATTTCCTGATGACTAAGGATGTTGAGGATTTCATTAGGTGCTACTCACTCATTTGCTATTCCTCAGTTAAGAATTCTTTGTTTAGCTCTGTACCCCATTTTTTAATAGGTTTATTTGGTTCTCTGGAGTTTAACTTCTTTAGTTCTTTCTACATATTGGATATTAGCTCTCTATCAGATGTAGGATTGGTAAAGATTTTTTTCCTAATCTGTTGGTTGCCATTTTGTCTGCCTTATAGAAGCTTTGTAATATTATGAGGTCCAATTTGTCAATTCTTGATTTTAGAACATAAGCTATTGGTGTTCTGTTCAGGAAACTTTCCCCCATGCCCGCTTACTTGAGGCTCTTCCCCACTTTCATTTCTATAAGTTTCAGTGTATTTGGTTTTATGTGGAGGTCATTGATCCACTTGGATTTGAGCTTTGTACAAAGAGATAGGAATGGATCAATTTGCATTCTTTTACATGCTAACTGCCAGTTGAGCCAGCACCATTAGTTGAAAATGCTGTCTTTTTTCCACTGGATGGTTTTACCTTCTTTGTCAAAGATCAAGTGACCATAGATATGTGGGTTCATTTCTGGGTCTTCTACTCTATTCCATTGATCTACCTGCCTGTCACTGTACCAGTACCATGCAGTTTATATCACAATTGGTCTGTAGTACAGCTTAAGGTCAGCGATGGTGATTCCACCAGAAGTTCTTTTATTGTTGAGAACAGTTTTTTAAATATCCTAGGTTTTTTTGTTATTCCAGATCAACTTGCAAATTGCTCTTTCTAACTCTGAAGAATTGAGTTCAAATTTTGATGGGGATTGCAATGAATCTGTAGATTGCTTTCCACAAGATGGCCATTTTTACTATATTAATCCTGCCAATCCATGAGCATGAGAGGTCTTCATATTCTGAGATCTTTGATTTCTTTCTTCAGAGACTTGAAGTTCTTATCATACATATCTCTCACTTGATTAGAGTCACATCAAGGGTATTTTATATTATTTGTGACTATTGTGAAGGGTGTTGTGTCCCTAATTTCTTTCTTAGCCTGCTTATCCTTTGTGTAGAGGAAGGACACTGATTTGTTTGAGTTGATTTTATATCAAGCTACTTTGCTAAAGTTGTTTATCAGGTTTAGGAGTTCTCCGGTGGAATTTTTGAGGTCATGGAAGTATACTATACTATCATATCATCTGCAAATAGTGATAATTTGACTTCTTCCTTTCCAATTTGTATACCTTTGATCTTCTTTTGTTGTCTAATTACTCTGGCTAGGACTTCAAGTACTTTATTGAATAGGTAGGGAGAGAGTGGGGAGCCTTGTCTAGTCCCTGATTTTAGTGCGATTGTTTCAAGTTTCTTTCCATTTACTTTGATGTTGGCTACTGGTTTGCTGTATATTGCTTTTACTACATTTAAGTATGGCCCTCGAATTCCTGATCTTTCCAAGACTTTTATCATGAAGGGGTGTTGGATTGTGTCAAATTCTTTCTCAGCATCTAATGAAATGCTCACGGGTTTTTTCTTGAGTTTGTTTATATAGTGGATTATGTTGATGTATTTCTGTATATTGAACCATCCCTGTATCCCTGATATGAAGTCTACTTGATCATGATGGATGATCACTTTGATGTGTTCGTGAATTAAGTTTGTAAGAATTTTATTGAATATTTTTGCATCAATATTCATTAGTGATATTGGTCTGAAGTTTTCTTTCTTTGTTAGGTCTTTATGTGGTTTAGGTATCAGAGAAATTGTGGCTCCATAGAACGAATTGGTTAGAGTACCTTCTGTTTCTATTTTGTGGAATAACTTGAAGAATATCAGTTCTTCTCTGAAGGTCTGCTTGAACTCTGCACTAAATCCATCTGTTCCTGGGCTTTTTTTTTGTTTGGGAGACTATTAATGACTGTTTCTATTTCTTTAGGAGATATGGGATTGTTTAGATCATTTATCTGATCTTGATTTTCTTTGGTAGCTGGTATCTGTCTAAAAAATTGTTCATTTCATTCTGGTTTTCCAGTTTTGTTGAGTGTAGGCTTTTATAGTAGGATCTTATGATTTTTTTGGATTTCCTCAGCTTCTGTTGTTATCTCTACCTTTTCATTTATGATTTTGTAAATTAAGATACTGTCTCTGTGCCCTCCAATTAGTCTGGCTAAAGGTTTATCAATTTTGCTGATTTTCTCAAAGAACCATCTCCTGGTTTGGTTGATTCTTTGTATAGTTCTTTTTGTTTCTACTTGGTTGATTTTAGCCCTGAGTTTGATTTTCTGTCATCTCCTCATTTTGGGTGAGTTTGCTTCTTTTTTGCTCAAGAGCTTTCAGGTGTGCTGTCAAGCTGCTAGTGTATGTTCTCTTCAGTTTCTTGTTGGAGGTACTCAGAGTTATGAGTTTTCATCTTAGGACTGCTTTTATTGTCTCCCATAAGATTGGGTATGTTGTGGCTTCATTTTCATTAAACTCTAAAAGGTCTTTAATTTCTTTCTTTATTCCTTCCTTGACCAAGTTATCATTAAGAAGAATGTTCTCCAGCTTCCATGTGTATGTGGCCTTTCTATTGTTTATCTTGTTATTGAAGACAAGCCTTAGTCCATGGTGATCTGAAAAGATGCAAGGAATTATTTCAATCTTCTTGTATCTGTTGAGGCCTGTTTGTGACTGAGTATTTGGTCAATTTTTGAGAAGGTATCATGAGGTGCTGAGAAGAAGGTGTATCCTTTTGTTTTACAATAAAATGTTCTATAGATATTTGTTAATCCCATTTGTTTCATAACTTCTGTTAGCTTCTCTGTGTCTCTTTTTAGTTTCTTTTTCCATGATGTGTCCATTGATGAGAATGGGGTGTTGAA
This sequence comes from Mastomys coucha, assembly GCF_008632895.1. Taxonomy (NCBI): domain Eukaryota; kingdom Metazoa; phylum Chordata; class Mammalia; order Rodentia; family Muridae; genus Mastomys; species Mastomys coucha. The sequence continues at coordinate 34,996,419 of NW_022196896.1, forward strand.
TTCTCCCACTATTACTGTGTGTGGTGCAATGTGTGCTTTGAGTTTTAGCAAAGGTTCTTTTATGAATGTGGGTGTGCTTGCATTTAGAGCATAGATGTTTAGAATTGAGAGTTCATCTTGGTAGATTTTACCTTTGATGCATATGTTGTGTCTCTCCTTATTGTTTTTAATAACTTTAGGTTGAAAGTCAATTTTATTCGATCTTAAAATGGCTACTCCAGCTTTCTTCTTGTGACCATTTGCTTCAAAAATTGTTTTCTAGCCTTTTACTCTGAGGTTATGTCTGTCTTTGTCACTGAGGTGGGTTTCCTATATGTACCAAAGTGTTGTGTCCTGTTTACATAACCAGTCTGTTAGTCTATGTCTTTTTATTAGGGAATTCAGTCTATTGATATAAACAGATATTAAGGAAAAGTAATTGTTGCTTCCTGTTATTTTGAAATTAGAGTTGGAATTCTGTTCATGTGGCTCTCAACTTTTAGTTTTGTTGAAAGATTACTTTCTTACTTTTTCTAGGGTGTAATTTCCTTTATTGTTTTGGAGTTTTTCATTTATTATCCTTTGAAGGACTGGACTTGTGGAAAGATATTGTGTAAATTTGTTTTTTTTGTAGAATACCTTTGTTTCTCCATCTATGGTAATTGAGAGTTTTGCTGGGTATAGTAGCCTGGGCTGGCATTTGTGTTCTCTTAGTGTCTATATGACATCTGCTCAGGATCTTCTGCCTTTCATAGTCTCTGGTTAGAAGTCTAGTGTTATTTTGATAGGTCTGACTTTATTTGTTACTTGACATTTTTCCTCACCACTTTTAATATTCTTTCTTTGTTTTGTGCATTTGGTGTTTGTAGCTGCCCGCAGCCATATGTATGAATAGATCATCTGGAATGGGATCCAGGGCCTGAAAAATTAAGGGTACCAGAAATGCGGGAAGGGGTTTAAAAAAAATTAGACCGGTACATGGTGTGCTTTCAGTCAGCCATCACTAATTGAATTATCTTTGTTACAATCAAACAGGTAGATAGGTAAAGCAAAACCCCTCCCCCAAGTCTGTCAGCAACTTGGCCCAATCAGCAGCTTCATCTTCAGTCTCTGGAGGCGGGACTTCTGGCGTAACAGGAACTTGTAGAGAGGTGTGGCTATTAGCAGGAGGTTGGAGAGAGGCATGGTTATATGTGGCAAGGTGAGGGGAGGGAGGAGTGTCTGACATAATCAGCCCTCAGCTGTAGTAGGGTCATAGGTGTTTTGATTATTATGTGACAGGAGGAATTTCTTTTCTGATCCAAACTATTTGGAGTTCTGTAGGCTTCTTGTATGTTCTTGGACATCCCTTTCTTTAGGTTAGGTAAGTTTTCTTCTATAATTTTGTTGAAGATATTTACTGGCCCTTTGAGTTGAAAATCTTCACTCTCTTCTATACCTATTATCCTTAGGTTTGGTCTTCTTATTGTTTTCTGGATTTCCTGGATGTTTTGAGTTAGGAGCTTTTTGCATTTTCCATTTTCTTTGATTGTTTTGTCAATGTTTTCTATGGTATCTTCTGCACCTGAGAGTCTCTCTCCTATCACTTGAATTCTATTGGTGGTGCTTGTATCTATGATTCTTGACTTCTTTCCTAGGTTTTCTATCTCCAGAGTTATCTCCCTTTGTGATTTCTTTATTGTTTCTACTTCCATTTTTAGATCCTCGATGGTTTTGTTCAATTCCTTCACCTGTAAGGTTGTGTTTTCCTTTAATTCTTTAAGAGATTTTTGTGTTTCCTCTTTAATGACTTCTACCTCTTTACCTGTGTTCTCCTGTATTTCTTTAAGGGAATTATTTATGTCCTTTTTTAAATCCTCTATCAGCATCATGAGATATGATTTTAAATCTGAATCTTGCTTTTCCGGTGTTTTGGGGTATCCAGGACTTGCTGTGATAGAAGTACTGGGTTCTGATGATGCCAAATAGTCTTGTTTTCTGTTGGTAAGATTCTTGCATTTGCCTTTTGCAATCTGGTAATCTCCTTTGTTAAATGTTCTTGCTGTTTCTAGCTGGAGCTTGCTCCTCCTGTGTGTCTGTAAGCCTCTGTCAGCACTCCTGGGAGATCAGCTTTCTCCACTGGAGACCCCTGCACATAGGGCTGAGGATCAGCCCCACCTCCTGGCTGCAGATGGAGACAGGAAGGACCCTGTCCCAGCTGCTCTGCTGCTTCTGAGGCCTGCGGTGCTCGTGGCTGGTCCTGCCTTAGACAGTCACCAGAGAGAAAAATTTGAAATGGAACTTTTTAAAGATTTTGCCATCTAGTTAATAATATACCTTGAGATCATTTAAAACTATGTCCTCAACCTGATTTCCTACTGTTTAAGTTTAACATATCTGTAAATGTAGTAAACCTAATTATAACTTGGATTTCATATGTAATCAGCTATTAAATTACTTAAGCTAAATGTGTAGCTTTATCCTTAAGTTATATATTCTTCCATCTCCCTAACCAGAGTAATATTTCTATGTATCCACTAGTTATGGTAATCATTTGCTGAAAACAGCAAATTAAAATAAACCTTAAATAAGGCAAAGACCTCATAAATTTTAGAAGCAGCATGTGACTATAAGCTAAGACATCTGTATGAAATTTAGGTGCTATTGTGGGTCAGTAGAGGCTCGAAAGTAACTTAACCCTTTGTAAAGCTCAAATTTCTGTAAAGAATTCCTTCCTCTGTTCATATTACATTTTTGTTGTTGTTGTTGTTGTTTTTGCTATTTGATAACTGTGGAGCAATGTCCTTTGTTGGGGATAGAAAGAAACAGAAGACTGACATGCATTTTAATCTTAGGATATCTCTATCAGGGTATAAATATATCTATCACAAGCCAACAGCCACTTGTGCCTGTCTGTGATTCTTTTAAGTGTTTGCTTCCTGAAACCTGTCAAGCCTTGCATTCTTGCTTTGCTTACCACTGTGATCTTGAAGACATAGCACAGATGCCCTGGAGTCAAACTGCTGTGTCAAACTCCATAGAAGGTGTAAAGTTAGGGGTCCCGCTTAGTTCTCTGTTGTTGCTTCTCCATGGTACAGTGGGTCAGGATAGTAGTAGGCAAATGCCTTCATGATACCCTTTCACATAGGTGTGAGTACCTGTCCATCCATACACTCTGGGCATTCCTCTCCCATTGCACAGTGCTGTCTTGTGCAAACAAAGTACGATGGAATTCTGGGTGTACATCAGTTTCATTAGCCTAAACAAATGCACAGAGGATTATTTTCCAGGTATAAGTATAAAAGTTATTAATACTTCCATTTTAGTAAAAGTCTTCATCCCAGCCTGCTGTGCCAGAATAAAAAGATCCTATAATGTTTGTGTTTGACTGGCACTAAACCCAAAGTGGACTCATATCCGGAGGTTTATGTTACTTATTTGAAATAATCTTCTGTGTTTCCATGGAATCACACACTTGGCTTGGCAAAATTATTATGTGCTGAACATTTTTTTCTAATGATCCTTAGCCTTGACCGTTTTCTTGAAAAAAGAGCATGCAAGAGTCTATTGGCAGTCAAAAGAAGGATTCTTCTTCCCATTCTTTTATTGGTGGACATAGTATTCACAGTTTTTATCAGAAATTGAATTATATGTCACTACATTTGTTGCTAAAAATCATGTATCAGTAACTATATATGATTGCTTTAGTCAGCTATTTTTAACAAATTTTATCTTTTGCTTGTTGGCTGTTGGTTCTCCACGAGCAATTCTTTAGTTCCTCTCTCTTTTTTCCCTTTGCTTACTCTTGTCTTATTTTTCTTCTTATATCTATAAGAGGCTTCAAGTCTCTTCTTGTCTGCTTCCCTTACTGCTATGGTTGTGGTAATTGTCCAACAAAGCCTATGTGGAAGTCTTATTGCGAGGCAACCAAACCTTGAAGGGTTGGAGCCTGATGGGAGGACTTTCAATCACTGGATGGGTACTGTTGAAGGGATTTTGAGGCCCTGTCTTCTCTTCCTTTCTCCTTTGCTTGCTAGCTGCTCTAGGCGAGAAGTTTCTTTTTCTCTTTGCTTACGGTGATGTGCTTTCCCAGGCCCAGATAAACTGGCTACAAACTGAAGCTCCCAAACTATGAATCCAAGTAAGCCTTTCATCTTTTCCAGCTGGTTTATTTCAACTGTTTTGTCAGATGTGGAAAGCTCACTCTCTTACCCATTCAGTACCAGCAATGTTTCTTTCTCCTTCCCAGTATCTTTTCAGCCTGTGCAGGGGAGCCTGACACTCTGTACAATAAATCAGTTCACAATGACCTGTTTGAGGGTACAGAATGCCTTTCTCATATTGAACAACCTTGAGAATATCTTTATGTGTGAAATACACACACACACACACACACACACACACAGAGACACACAGAGTTTTTGTGTTCAATGTTGATTTATCTCTTTTGTCTTCCAAGTAGGATTAGAAATTCCAAGACATTTTGAGACAAGACTGACCATGTGGTTATTGCCTTGGAGTGATATTTCATGGGTTGGCTAAAGAACAGTGATGAAGTATAAGTCTTTATGGATAAGTACATGTGGGGAAAGGGCTGCACAAACTAGAAAGAATGCATTTCAGGTGCAAGCATGGCTTCTAGGGAAGTAGCCACACCCTAGCAGGCCATGACTATGCTTTGAATTAAGATATGGTTCACGTACAAAAGGCATCTCACATCTCTCATGTTAGTGGAACCCTTTGAATCCTTTGCTTGATCATATGGATGTAGTGGAGGCATTCCACAAGACCAGACACAAAGGGTAGAAACCCTCATGGTTGTGGGAAGCAATAAGTTTCAACAGGCCTTATCTAGTCCATTCCTGCAGCACTGCCTGGTATTATTTTATTTATCCAGTTTTTAATACTCATATTACATATTTATTCATCTAGTTTTAACATCAAAACTTGAAATGAGGACACTAATCCAGAAAGGAGGCTTCTCTGCTCAAGTTCATGGTTAATGGCCAAGTTAGCTTAATCTCTCATGCCTGCTTTAGGCCTTCTAGTATAGTAGCACAGCACTTACTTTTGTCTTCTCTCGCCTGTCATCTGAGACATTCTGTAAGTGTTGTATTTGGATCATAGCTGCTAAAAGAGAAGTTACTAGCAAAGAACAGGGCTTGTTTCCTTAGCCTTAGATTAGTAGTGGAAGGTGATTGGCTTCAGCAGGCTTAATCTGGTCCATTTCTACACCACTCTTTGGTATTATCTATCCATTGCTATTATTATCTTACAGTATATTTATCCACCCAGTACTTGACTAAAGCTGATGTACCATCTTAAGTCCTATTTCATATAGATATTCTTATACATTAGGTTAAGGAGCTAAGGCTGGCTAGGATGTACTTAATTCTTGTTCTCAGAGGCTGAGGAAGTAGGATTCAGGATTTGAAGCCATCTTGAGCTACACAGTAAAGCCTTATCTCAAAACAGCATTGACAGTGACAACCAAAGATCTATTTCTGACTTGTATTAAACTCAGTTTCTACCAAGATATATTTAATTTGTTGTTTCTGCTAAAATAGACATATATGCAAATGACAACATGATATGTGTTGATTAAGTCCAAAGTCATTAAAAGCACAAAGGCGAAGAATTGAGTTATATTTAATGTTTTTATACTTAAAAACATGTAGTCTATATAAAAGGTAACATTGACAAATAAATGACTTATGTATGATTATATAATAAACTAAGGGCTATAGATCAAAGAAAAATTAAAAAGTAAACTATTCTTTACCCATGAAGCTCAATTGGAGTCTGCAGGAAAACAGATTAACTGCCATTTCTTTAGTATTTTTTAATCATCTTCATCATCTGTTCCATGACATGGTACAGATTTTTACTGCTTTCTAGGGTTTAGTAGTCTCCTCTCATATGAGGAACTATGTCTATGCTAGAGGTGATGAAATCTTCTAATGTTCTTTAGGGTACAATGTAAGAATATAGGGAAGTGGGTGAAACTTAGATTTGGTGGGATTGGAGGTTGAAAAATGAGAAAAGACATAAGTATTCTAGCTCTTCAGTATTGCTGTAACTATTTTTTTCCTCAGAACATAGAGTTGACATTTTTTTGACTGCAATGAAGAATATCTTTCTATAGCTGTCAAAGAGGAGATTCACCACATATGCCGTCTGCCCTTCCCAGAACCCACACACTGAGCTGTGTAGGTGTAACCTCTTCAGGCTAGCTTTTCTAAGGTTCACACATGTCAGTTTTCACACTGCTATTTATGAGAAATTTCATATCAGCAGAATTCATGTGTTGTTAAAAAACCACTCTCCTTGACATTATCTATTTCCTCAGATTAGAATTCCTATTTTGAGTTATGTTACAATCTGAAAGTTACCCAAAAGACAAATTTAAGAGTAGGAAGGAGGATAATGGAAAGGAAGAAGAAGAAGTGAAGGAAGAAGAGAAGGAGTAGGAGAGGAGGTGAAATAGGAAGATCATGATGAACATTATTATTGTGCCACATTATTACTATACTAACTTGATTAAGACCAGCAGGTGAGATCCAAAAAGCTCTGTCATTCAGGGATGCTGTAAGACTACTCATGTACCCCAAGCCAAAAAGAAAATAAGTGAAAAAGCCCAAATAAGCAAACCAAATAAAATACCACTATTTTAGAGTCCCAGGGTCTCAACCACCAACCAAGGACTGCACATGGAGGGGTCTGATTGTTCTGGCAGCATGTGTATAGTAGAGGATTGAAAATTCGATCATCAATAGGAGGAGAGGAGCTCGGCCCTGTGAAGGTTCTGTGCCCCAGTGAAGGGGAATGCCAGGGCCAATAAGTGGGAGAGGGTAGGGTGGCAGGCATGGGGAGGGGGAGGCAACAAGGGTTTGTTTTTGTTGTTTTTGTTTGTTTCTTTGTTTGTTTTTTTGGAGGGGAAACTAGGAAAGGAGAAATTTACATGTAAATAAAGAAAATATCTAATAAAAAAAAAAAGTAGAAGCTCCCTGAACAGAAGCAGATGTGATGGTGAGTTCTCAGGCTGCTTCCCTTCACATGCCACAGCTGAAAGTTTCAGAAAAACTGTGGGTATGTGAGTAGCTTTACTACAGCTGCTGGTTATGTATCTTCTTTACATCTAGACATATTTAAGATTTGCACAGTGTTAAAACATTTGCAGTTATTATCAACATATAGATCATGCTTCACCATATTTGCTGTGTCTGTGAATTGATGCTGTAAGACACCCTGCAGACTCATGCTGAACAGACATTTTCCACTGGACAAACAGATGATACAATATTTCCAGACCACCTTGACTTGGCTGCTAGCCATCTGAATCAACTGCAGGCCATGGGAATGAATATACATTCTCGCGTGTGCATTTTAACTACAAACCAATACAAAGCCCAGACCCAACACTCTGTTTTACTTTAGCAGACTCGTATATATTGGGCTATTGTCCCTTGTCTTAATCACTAGGCTAGGTGCTAGTTATAATGCCTGTCCTGGAGAAAATGCTGATTATTCAAACTCATGAATCCCATGCTTTATAGCTGGTACTTCCTTTGGAAACCATATTGAAGTCTTTTGCAATAGCTGCTTTCTTCCTTTCTGCCGTACTCTGGGAACCCTGTGGCCATGTAGGGTTCTGCTCTTTTTCAAGGAATTGAGAGTATAATGAATTTCTTGTTTGATTTCCATCAACTTTTCCTCAAGTAGTGGAAGGAATTTCTTTTAATACCTTCCTGAGGGGTGGTGACATAGATGGCTCAGTGGTTAAGTGCACTAGCTACTCTTCCAGAAGACCTAGGTTTGTTTTTTCAGCTCACAACCATGTTCCACAACTCAAATTCCATGGGATCTAAGCATCTTCGAGCACCAGGCATGTAATGATGCCTAGATGTTTATGCTGGTGAAATACCTATACAAATAGTGATGATAATAATAATAATAATAATAATAATAATAATAATAATAATAACAACAGGCCTTTTGTGAACATGATTGGTTAAGAGTATTATTTTTTTAAGAGTATTATTAATGAGAATTTTAATGGGAATTGAAAGTACTCCTAGATTTTTGTATGAGACCTGTGATAAAAAGTTGGCATATTCTCTTGGGAGAACATGAAGAGGCTTGTTGGTGAAGAAGGTGATTAAGGGATTGAATTTAACTTAATTTAGATTTATGGAAGTATGAAGACTTCTCTGCATCTCTTGTTTGATCGTGGGTTGCCTCCCTGTTGTCAGAAACACCTTAAGAGAAAGGCAGTACATTTGTTAGCATTCATTGGTATAGATTTTAATATGCTTATCAGTCAAGTCTATAGTTTGTATTGAGTTTACCCTTGGTTTTGTGAGATCTGTGGGTTTGGGCAACTATATAAAAATGAGTATCATGCACTATTGTATTAAACAGAGTAGTTTCATTGTCATAAAAATCCTAACTTTACCTCTTCATATCATAGTTTAGATTTTACTCTTCTGAGTTTTTCCATAAAAACAATAAGTAAAGCCTTGAAAATGAATGAAATACCCAGGAACATTCTGAAAGTAGGAGAGGGGACAACTGCCTATCTATCACTAAATCTTGAGGAAAATATACTGGTAAGAAAATGATGAGCCATGCATGAGATGCAACAAAGGGAACAGCATGGTTTCTTTATTACTTAATTTAAGACATATTATTAAGTGCCTATGATATGTCCAGCACTGTAATTACAGCTGAGTATTTAGAAAGTAATGTCAAGGAAACATAATGTTGGAAGTTATTTTAAGAATAAAATATGATAAAGAAAATGCACCTTGGATATGGCGATTGTTAGTGGCTATGGCGATTGTTAGTGGCTGTGGCGATTGTTAGTGGCTGTGGCGATTGTTAGTGGCTGTGGCGATTGTT
>NW_022196896.1:35005476-35013666 GCF_008632895.1 Mastomys coucha
TGTTAGTGGCTGTGGCGATTGTTAGTGGCTGTGGCGATTGTTAGTGGCTGTGGCGATTGTTAGTGGCTCCAGGAAGAGAAGTTTGGGTAGAAGCAGAAACTATACAAATAAAGATGCTTACTTTTTTCTACTGCATACTTTTAGCTTCTTTATTAAAAATCAAGTGTTCATAGGCCCATGGATTTATTTCCAGGTCTTCCATTAGATCCACTGATCTATATATCTGTTTCTGTACCAATACCATGCAGGTTTTTTTTTTTTTATCACTATTGCTTTGTAGTACAGTTTGAGGTCAGAGATAGTGAATCTTTCTGAAGTACTTTTATTGTACCAGATTGTTTTGGCTATCTTGTTTTTGTTTTTGTTTTTATTCCATATGAAGTTGAGAATTGCCCTTTCAATGTCTATAAGATATTGTGCTGGAATTTTGATAGGGATTAGATTGAATCTGTAGATTGCTTTTGGTATGATGGCCATTTTCACTATGTTCATTGTAGAAACATGTCCATGTTCCTGTTTAGCATGAGCATGGGGGATCTTTCTATTTTCTAATATCTTCTATTTCTTTCTGCAGGGACCTGAGGTTCTTGTCATACAGATCTTTCACTTGTTTGGTTAGAGTTACACCAAGATATTTTATATCATTTATTGCTACTGTAGAGGGAATTGCTTTCCTAATTTCTTTCTCAGCCAGCTTATCATTTTTATTAATGAAGACTATTAATTTCTTTGAGATAATTTTGTATCTAGCCTCCTTGCTGAAGCTGTTCATCAGCTATAGAACTTCTCTGGTAGAACTTTTGGGGTTGCTTATGTATATTATCATATCATCTGCAAATAACAAGAGTTTGACATTTTCATTGCCAATTTGTATCCACTGGACCTTCTTTACTTGTCTTATTGCTCTGGCTAGAACTTCAAGTACTATATTGAATAGACAGTGAGAGAGTAGACGGTGAGAGAGTGGACAGCATTGCCTCTGATTTTGGTGGAATAGCTTTAACTTTCTCTCCTTTTAGTTTGATGTTGGCTATTGGCTTTGAGTATATTTAGGTATGCTTTGATTATGTTTAGGTGTGTGCCCCATGTCTCTGATTTTTCTAATTCCTTTAAACATGAAGGGGTGTAGGATTTTATCAAAATCCTTTTTCAGCATGTATGACATAGTCATATGATTTTTTTCTTCCAGTTTGTTTATATGGTGAATTTTATTGGTAAATTTTCATATATTGAACCATCCCTGCATCCCTGAAATGAAGCCTACTTGATCATGTTGGATGATGTTTTTGTTGTGTTCCTGGATTTGTTTTGCAAGTATTTTAGTGAGTATTTTTACATCAATGTTCATAAGAGAAATTGGTCTGAAGTTCTCATTCTTTGTTGAGTTTTTGTGTGGTTTAGGTATCAGTGTGACTATAGCCTAATAGAATGAGTTTGACAGTGTTCCTTCTGTTTCTATCTTGTGAAATAGTTTGAGGAGTTTTGGTATTAGCTCTTCTTTGAAGGTCTAGTACAGTTCTATACTAAAGCCATCTGGCCCTAGACAATTCTATACTGAAGCCATCTGGGCCTAGACAATTCTATACTGAAGCCATCTGGCCCTAGACAATTCTATACTGAAGCCATCTGGCCCTAGACAATTCTATACTGAAGCCATCTGGCCCTAGACTTTTGCGAGTTAGGGGACATTTAGAGACTGCTTCTATTTCTTTAGGAGTTATCAGGCTATTTATTTACTTGATCTTAATTCAACTTTGGTAAGTGGTATTTGTCTAGAAAATAGTCCATATCCTTGAAATTTTCCAATTCTGTGAAATACAGGCTTTTGTAGTCATACCTAATGATTCTTTGAATGTCCTCAGAGTCTGTTGCTATGTCATCCTTTCGTTATTGATTTTGGTTATTTGGACACTGTCTCTTAGTTTGGCTAAGGGTTTATCTATTTTGTTGATTTTCTCAAGAATTGGCTATTGGTTTTCTTAATTCTTCGTATTATTTTCTTTGATTCTAACTGATTGATTTCAGCCCTGGTTTTGATTATTTACTGTTATCTCCTCCACTTGAGTATGCTGGCTTCTTTTTGTTTCGGAGATTTGAGGTGTACTGTAAAGTTGCTAATATGAGATCTCTCCAATTTCCTTATGGAGGCGATTAGTGCTATGAAATTTCCTCTTAACATTGCTTTCATTGTCTCCCACAAATTTGGTTATTTTGTGCCTTCATTGTCTTTGAATTCTATAAAGTCTTTAATTCCTGTCTTTCTTTTTTCTCCTACACAGATATCATTGAATAGAAAGTTATTTAATTTCCATGAGTGAACAGGTTTCCAATGTTTTTGTTGTTGTTGAAGTCCAGATTTAATCCATGTGTTCTGATAAGGCATTAATAGCAAAGCATTATTTAAATTTTTACATCTGTTTAGGTTTGCTTTGTGACTGACTATATGGTCAATTTTGGAGAAGGATCTGTGAGGTGCTGAGAAGAAGGTATATTCTTTTGTGTTTGGGTGAAATATCCTGTCTGTTAAATTCATTTGATTCATAATGTCTGTTAGTTTCATTATTTTTCTTTTTTAATTTTTGTCTGGATGACCTGTCAATTGGTGAGAGTGGGGTGTTAAAGTTTCCCACTATTAATGTGTTGAGTTTGATGTAGGACCTAAGCTTTAGCAATGTTCCCTTGTATTTGGGGCATAGATATTCAGAATTGATATATCATCTTGGTACATTTGTTTTTATGGGGAATGAAGTGTCCTTCTCTGTCTTTTTTGATTAATTTTGGTTGAAAGCCTATTTTATTAGATATTAGAATGGTGACTCCAGCTTGTTTTTTTGGGTCCACTTGCTTAGAATACTTTTTTGTCAGGTCTTTACTCTGAGGTAATTTCTATCTATATTACTGAGATGTGTTTCTCATATACAATGCAACAGAATGATGGATCCTGTTTTTGTATCCATTCTATTAGCCTGTGTCTTTTTATTGGAAAGTTGAGTCCATTGATGTTGAGAGATATTAATGACCAATGAATACTATTTCCTGTTATTTTGATGTTGATGTTTTTAATGTGTGTTTGTGTGTGTGTGTGTGTGTGTGTATGTGTGTGTGTGTGAGCACCTTTTTTATTTTTGCTATTATGGAATTACTTATTTCCTGTGTTTTCTTGGATTAGAGTTTTCCTTCTAGTATTTTCTGTGGGGCTGGATTTGTGGATAGATCCTGTTTAAATTTGGATTTGTGTTCAAATATCTAGTTTCTTCTATCTATGGTGATTGAGAGTTTTGATTGGTATAGTGGTCAATATTGGCACTTTTGGTTTTTTAGAGGCTTCAGGTTATCTGTTTGGTCCCTTCTAGCTTTTAGAATCTCCGTTGAGAAGTGGGTTGTGATTCTGACAGGTTTGTCTTTCTATGTTACCTAGCCTTTTTTTCTTGCTGCTTTTAATTCTTTCTTTGTTCTCTATATTTTGTGTTTTAATTATGACATGCTGGGAAGATTTTCTTTTCTAGTCCAGTCTAATTGGTGTTCTATAAGCTTCTTGTATGTTGATAAGGCATCTCTTTCTTTATGTCAGTAAAGTTTTCTTCTATGGTTTTTCTGAGAATTTTTTTGGGGCCTTGGAGCTGGGACTCTTTACCTTTTTCTATTCTTATTATTCATAGGTTAGGTCTTTTCATGGTATCCCAGATTTCCTGGATGTTTTGTGTCAGGAATGTTTTAGATTTAACATTTTCATTGATGTATTATTTTCTTCTATTGCATCATATATACCTGAGGAGTTTCTCTCTTCCATCTCCTCTAATGTTGGTAATGCTTTCATCTGCTGTTCCTGTTCTTTTCCTTAGGTTTTCCATCACCAGGATTTCCTTAGTTTGTATTTTATTTATTGTGTCTATTTCTACTTTTATGACTTGCACAGTTTTATGTACTTCCTTTACCTGTTTAATTTTATTTTTCTGTATATCATTAAGGAATTTATTTGTTTCCTCTTTAAAGATCTCTATCATTTTTATTATATTTTTCTGTATTTCTTTAAGGGGTAAGATTGGATTTATGGTCATTTTCTGTATGTGTGTGTGTGTGTGTGTGTGTGTGTGTGTGTGTGTGCGTGCACGTGTGCACGCGTGCACGCGTTTTGCCTGTGTTAGGTCATCCAGGGCTTGCAGTAGTTTGATAACTGTTCTTTGGATGTGTTTTATTGCCCTGGCTTTTGTTGATTGTGTTCTTTTGAGGTTCTTTAGCCATCTGGATGGTTTTGGTCCCTGTATGTTCTTGTTGTAGTAGGTATTTTGAGGTGGATGAACCTTCATGGTCCTGGTGTGACAGGCCTCTGACTGGCATCCTTAGGTTGTATGGTTCCAGACCTTCTGGTCTATATGGTTAGGATACTCAGGTTTGATGAAGATAAGTGGAAAAGTGGCAGGAAAATGGAGGTCATACTGGGCCAGCAGAAAGCTCAGGGCAGGTTGGCTAGGCCCAAAGGGCTCAGAGCACAAGGATGATGGATGGGGTAAAGGAAGTTTACCTGTGTGGTTCAGAAATCTCAGGTCTGATGAAGTGGGGAGAGAGGCATTGGGAGAATGGAGGTCTCCCTGGGACTGAAAGACCCCCAGAACAGGGGAGACCCTCACTCAAGCCTCAGGATGATGCAGCCACCCAATAACTCACAAGAGACCAATCTTGCTGCAATCGCATGAGGTTTATTCGAGATAAGCCAGATCTGGGGTCAAACATGTAGCCTGGCAGGCTGGAGGGGTTCGACCCCAAACACAAGAAGTGAGGGATATTTAAAGGGAAAAACCACAAACTAAGTGGGGTGAGGGGCTTACCAAGGAAACATAGCATGAAAACCATAGAAAATTCTAAAGGAACCCACTCCTTAGTTGAGTCAGGTCACAAGGAAGTTGTCCTGCACACTCATCGTCTAGAGGAATGTGATTTGGTCAGTGCTATCTTCTTAATGGCTGATCTCTATCCTGTTCCTTACTTTGGGCAATGCTATCTTCTTAATGGCTGACCTCTATCCTATTCCTTATTCTGGGCCCTAGCTGGAGCGGGTCTCTGTGACCAACAAGTTCCTGGAACTGACCAGTCCACATTCCTGGCTCGTTACAGAGACTTCCTATGCCTTCTTTAAGTAAAGGTTATACAGTATACATTAATGCATCTCCATTAACATGCTTTTTCAAAATTTCTAAATTCAGTCTTTCAGGACAGCAGACTGCTCAAGTCAACTAGGCTTGACCCAGAGCTAGAACATGTTCTTATGAAAGCACATACACACATACACTCCCATGTACTTTGGGGAAGAATTTTGATGTAGTTATACCTTAAGTATTATTGTGATAATTATCACCAGGAAACTTTTCTCCAAAGTTGTGCTGTATTTAAATATGTCTAAAATAAGCTGCTCAGGGTCAAATTCTAGAAGTTTGAACCAAACTTGCTAACTAAATCATTTTAAATAAGATTTCTTTCTTGCCTCATGAGGATCTTTACTCTGCTGGTCTGTCTGTTTGCAAAGACCACCACACTAGCTTATGTTTCTTCCATTGAGACTCACTAGATGTCAACATTCTCCAAATCAGAGATCCTCTAGCCACCACACTCCACCACACTTGACCTGGAGGTCTAGAGCTCTGCTAGATTCCTAACTGGGATTCTTCAATGCCATATTCTAACTTGAGACTCAATATCAGTCTATACTGACAAAGGAATCTCCTTCCAAATTTACTGAAAGAACCAGAATGTAGAGAAACCAAAGACCCATCAAAAATAGAGGCTGAAACCCCAAATACCAGATTAACAAAGGAAATAAACACTCCCAGTATTGTACAGTATTAGGCCACTTCAATTTTTTGTTACTTAATACCTAAAGCATTTTGACAGATGGTTTATTAAAATGCATGTAATATTTCTGAAATAATTAAAAGCACTTACTACTCTTACAGAAGACCTGAGTTCAAGTCTCTGCAACCACATAGACATATAGTCAAGCCTATAGATGTCCAATGCCTTTGGCTTCTATGGGCACAGAGACACATGCATACACAAAATAAAATAAATCTTAAAAAATTAAAAGCATGCATATGTTCCCTTAGAATATATTTTTGAAAAGAAAACTTTATATCAACATCCTCTGAATCAACTTAACAAGGTACATATGAGCTTAACAGAGACTGAAGAAGCAAACATAAGGCAGACATTGGTCAGCACTAAATTCTCTGTTAAAAGCCTTTTCTTTTATAATGAGAGACAGAAAGAATGGATCTGGAAGGTAACAGAAGTAGGGAGGAACCAGGAGGAGGGAGAGAAAATTATAAGCAGGTTATATTGTATGAGAAAAGAATCTATTTTCAACAATAAAAAATATATTGCTGACTTTGTTTTCTGAGATTAACAATTATCTTTTCTGGGTTACTAGTCAAAATGGATTTTTAATATTACATTAAACACACTATTACATTGGCTCCCCTTCTTCTTGTGTCTTTATGTGTAGAAATATGTGTGACACAGGAAAACTTGCAGGATTTAGATTTCTCATTCTACTACATAGATCAGCAGGCTTGGAAACAGGGGCCTTTAGCTGTTGAATATTAGCCCAAAGCATTTCACCTTTAAACTTAGTTCTTTTTCATTCTTAAGTAAACTTAATACCCTTTCACTTTATATTATTTTTGTGTCACTAAACAATACATATATGATATTTGTAGAGAGAATATGTTGTGTATTGTACGGATGCATCATCTGTCAATTAAAAAGCCTATGGCCTATAGGAAAAGGTAGACTAGAAGGTTGGACATCTGAGAGGCAGAAGTAAATCTGGGATAGAGATAGGTGCAGGACATTCACCTGAGAAGATGTGGCAAGATGACCACATGCTACCTGAATGCAGGTAAACAGCCACATGGCAAAATGTAGATTAGAATAAATGCATTATAGTAAGTTATGATCTAGTCAGAGAAGAGCCTAACTATATGGCTAAGTATTTGTAAACATATTTTGAATCTCAGTTTTATTTCTGTGAGCATGGGGATGGGAGGAAGAACCAGGGCCAAACTTCTACAAATGGTGCCCAACTTACAGCAATTAGAACCCATGCTTATACCCTAAAAGAATTCTGAGTAAACAGTGCGGGGGTAGGGTGGGGGAGTTGGGGTAGCCAGGCAAGAGACTTGGTTTCTTTAAAAAAATCTCTAAAGCAGACCAAATTTTGCAGAATAACACTATGTAGATGAGAAGGAGGTTTCCTAGCCAAAGGGCAGAGAGATAGTACAGAAGATAGCTTTTAAAGAAGCTCCTACTAAGTTTAAAAGCAGAACACAGACATTGGGGCTTCTCTCAAGGGCAGAGCACAGCAGTGCCAAGGGAGAGGAACCAGGCTCTTGGTTACACATGGGCTGAATGCAGCCAATGCAGCAGTGAGTGACAAAACACATGGAGACTCCTGGAGCAGAATAAGCAACTTCACGTTTTCCCAAGCTTGACACAGCTTGTCAGTCCAATCCTGTCCTATGGGAATTAATGCTCAGCACTTATGGTGAGGTGAAATGCAGCCCTAGCTTGGCAGCAATGGCCAAAGCCAGGTGGAAGGCACAAATGCCTCTCCCTGTAAACAAAGGGATGGGGGTGTGGCCAGGTGCAACACAGCATCTCAGTTAAAATAAATAGAAATGCCCTTAGTAATTTAAAAAATAAATACACATCAATCTTAAATTATATAAAGAGAAAGGGAAATATAGGTATATTTATACACATTAGATATGTTTATAATTTAAATTTGAAGGCTAGTGCTTTTTCTGTTGCCAAAACCATTTTTTTCCCTAGAAGAGATCTATCCTGCTAGTCAATGTAAGGACACAGAATTAGAGTTGGGGTAGGGTTGTTTGTTTTTACCTTTCCAGGAAAGGAAGAGCATCCAACTAAGAAATCCACAGACCAGTGGACATGAGAGACATCTAAACAGTAGTACTTTTAAACTTAATAACTGTATTGCACATTAATTGTTAGCCTGACAAGGCAGAATACAAATGCCTTTTTGTCAGAGGAGACAAATAAATCAAATAAACACACATATCATAGAAACAATGTTATATTGTTTTAAGTTAAAAATGACAAGGGGGGTTGTGGTGGCACATGCCTTTAATCCCAGCACTTGGGAGGCAGAGGCAGGTGGATTTCTGAGTTCGAGGC
>NW_022196896.1:35013771-35043966 GCF_008632895.1 Mastomys coucha
AAAAAAAAAAAAAAAAAAAAGACAAGGGATTAATGCCAATTGACATCTAAATGTGATACGTCATTGTAGTATCCAACTGGATACAGTGACAGGCAATGGTCTTGTTAAAAAATGGCATGGATTGGGGACTTTCTATCCTCAATTATGTTCAGTGTCAATACTACTCTGGTTAGCCTATTAGTCTCCTTAGATTTGCTCCCAAGGAAAAACTGGTAATGTTTCAGCCTAGCGCATGATATATAACCCAGGCCAAGACCTCTGAGTAAATACAATACTGCTTGAGAATATGCTCATGCATTAAGATGGAAAGGAATTTAAATGAAGTTGAGTTCTGAGATCAAATTAAGAGTGGAAAAGACAGGATAAATTTATCCACATATATAATAATCTCCAAAGAAAAGAGAAATGTTTTTCTTTTAAATTTTTATTAATCATTCCATTCGTTTACATCACAAATGATAATCCCACTTCCGGGTTACCCTTCTTCCATCCCCCCAATCCCATATCTGCCCTCTCCCTCCCTTTTGCCTTTATGAGCATGCTCATCCCCTCACCCATACTCTCCTGCCCCACTGTTCCAGCATCCCTCTATTCTGGGACATCAAACCTCCCCAGGACCAAGGGCGTCCCGTCTCATTGCTGTCAGGCAAGGACATCCTCTGCTACATACGCATCTGTAGCCAAAGATCCATTTAAGTACACTCCTTGGTTGGTGGTCTAGTCTCTAGGAGAACTGGGGTGGTCAGGCCAATCTATGTTGTTCTTCCAATGGAGTTACAATCCCCCTCCTCTCCTGCAGTCCATTTGGCAGCTCCCCCATCAGGTTCCCTGAGTTCAGCCTGATGGTTGGCTCCAAGCATCTACTTCTGTATTGGTCAGTTGCTGACCGGACTTCCGCAGGAACTATCATACTTGGTTCCTGTTGGAAACACCTCTTGACCACAGCAACAGTGTTGGGTTTGGTATCAGCAGACATGATGTATTCTCAGGTGGGGTCATTCGATATAAATGTTTTCAGGGGTACATAGATACTAAATAAATAAGTTCATGCCTTGCAACCTCCCCCAACCAAAAGCCGGCTGATTCAGACCTTGCCCTTGCCACAAAGCAGCTAGCCCACCTAGGGTGAGATAGGCAAAGCCCTTTTGTTCTGCCACTTCTCTACCTCTCTAGAAGTTCCTGCTGAGCTGCTTCACCTGCCTCCAGACCAAACAACTAGATGCTAATTTGGCCACAAAATCCTGGCTTACTGGGGGATGGGGTTCCCTACCTATTTAATTCTCAGATTCAAAATACACATTGGACCTTGATCAGGAACCATGACTCGGTCTCATTTTTTTCTCTCGCCTTCTGATTCCCTTATTTTCCCAGGCCCCTGCCTCTCTTCCAGAGACCCAGTTTACATAGCTGCTTGCGGCTACAACAATGCTTTTGATTCCAATACGCAGGGGACAAAGATAGAGTCAGATAGGTTCCTTAAGAGTTTGAGGCTAGTCTGATCTATAGAACAAATCAATGACAGTCTGGGCTACACAGGAAAACCCTGTCTCAGTAAATAATAAGTGTGTGGACTCTATCCAGTCTTGTTTTGATATATCAATATGAATATGGACATATATTCAATGATAATGGTGGTATTAAAAGGCTGAAGAATTTTAGAATTCAAAATGAGGGCATTTAATAGAAATGTATGTATAATGTATAGCCTTTACCTAAAAGGGGGCATGGAAAACTTCTGTAACAAGCCAAAAATGTGGAGTAGCCAGTTTCAGGAACTTGGCTAACTCAGAGCCTCAGGGCTTTGGTTCCCAATACCTGCCCCTCCTGACTGATCCACAATGAGGGCAGAACTAGGAATGAAGGTCTACTGGTTTACAAGGCTCTCCCCCCTGCTGAGGCTCTCCATCCTGCTGACCAATAGATGAAAATTACATTCCTAGAAGGAATATGTTCCCCTCCCTAAGTGAATACCTTGGGTTGGGTCCCTATGAAATTTTCCACTGTTTTTATGTTATGTTTCCTTGGTAACCCTCTCCCCCCACCCAGTTTGTGGTTTTTCCCTTTAAATACCTCTCACTTCTTGTGTTCAGGGTCGAACTCCAGTGGCCTGCAAGGTCACAAGATCGACCCCAGTACTGGTCTATCCCAAATAAACCTCAAATGATTGCAGCAAGATCGATCTCTCATGAGTTATTGGGTGGTTGTGTTATTCCGAGACTTGAGTGAGAGTCTCCCGAGCTCTGGGTCTTTCAGTATTGTACATCATTTTTGAGACAGGTCAAAATGGAGCAGACCTGGATAGAAAGGAGGCTGTTAGATTGGATCAATCTATGCTTCTGATGACTTCAAACTGCTGGACAAAAGGTATGCTATGTTGGGAAATAGGATTTGTGTTTGTGTCAATAGAATGATTTGTATTCCATCCAAAATAATAAATATCAGATTTGACAGGGGGAGACCTCCTGAAGATCTCAGCTACAGACAAGAGAAAATCAAAAGGACCAAGTAAACAGATGATGTTGAAAGACTGGGAGACTTAGAAATTTGGGAAAAAACATGTTTATGGAAGATGCATTAGGAAGTCTCTGTATCGAGCCAGAAATGTGGACTGGTCAGGTCACTGAGGCTCCTTCCAGCTAGGACCCAGGATAAGAAACAGGATATAAGTTATCTAATTAGTCCTAGGATTGGTCAGCCATTAAAATGATAGCATTGACTAAACAACAAGATATAAGTTATGTAATTAGTCCTAGGAGCGGTCAGCCATTAAGAAGGTAGCGTTGACCAAACCACATTCCTCTAGACAATGAGTGTGCAGGGTGACTTCCTTGTGACCTGACTCAGCTAAGTAGTGGGTTCCTTTGGAATTTTCCATTGTTCTCTTGTTATGTTTCCCTGGTAACCCTTTCACTCCCCTAGTTTGTGATTTTTTCCTTTAAATACCGCACACTTCTTGTGTTCGGGGTCGAACTCCTCTGGCCGACAAGGTCACGAGATCGACCCCAGTACCGGTATCCCCTATAAACCTCATGTGATTGCAGCAAGTTCGGTCTCTCGTATCATCCTGAGACTTGAGTAAGGATCTCCCTAGTTCTGGGGGTCTTTCATTGTATTTGCTGATCTCTCCAGTTGGAAACATCTCTGAAACTGAGTGAGACAAAAAATTACTCTGCTCAAAACTTCATCTTACATGGCCTATATAAATCTGTTGGCCTCAGAATTCTCATAACTTATTATTGCATTTAATCCTCTCATATGGGCTAAATGAAAATTTATATTACAATTTGGTTGTATGATCAAACTAACTTCTAAAGAAAGACTATCTTTCATCTAGTCAAATATGGAACAGAAAGTCATCATTAAGTGATCTGTGCACCTTGCACATTACATACAAATATCTTTATAGAACTGTATATTTGCCTGTGAAAGTTTGTATGTTCCAGAATGGAAGGGCTAAACAATAACCAAGAATGACAAGATTCACCCTAAGAGATGCTGATATGTCAGCTTCCTGCCTTATCCTACCCAATACTACATCAATTCTGTTTTCTTTAAAGACTTGCTTTCAGGATAACTTCAAAACAGCTAGCACATTTAGTCCAGCATCATATACTATTCCAGTCAGGACTTCAGTTAAGCCTTGAGCTTTTTCAACACATAAAGACTAGACAACAGATCCCACAATTAGCTTTCTTAAGACTATTTATTCTAATTTTCTTCAGTTCCTAAAAAGAAATGGTATGTCCAAAATCGAAATTATAAGAAGCCTGTCACACCATTCACTTAAGTTGGGGTGGGTGGTTTTGGTCATTTGTGAGTGATATAGAATGTGTTGTCATTTTAGGGGATGATTATAAATAATTATGATCTTGGACATGGAGGAAACAAAATAGGGAGGTTAGACTTATTGATTTATATCTTTCCATTTCTTTTCCCTATCCATCTTTCTTTCTTAGATAAAAAGGAAGGGTCTGAGAAGAAAAGGGGGAAATATAGAATTATCATATAGAAATAATAGAATAAAATGGTAGATTATTGAATCTGCTCTTTAACATAGAAATATGGGTATTCTTACATAAGATTGTTTTTGTTTACATTGGTTTTTTGAGACAAGGTTTCTCTGTATAGCCCTGGCTGTCCTGAAACTCACTCTGTAGACCAGGGTGGCCTCAAACTCAGAAATCCACCTGCCTCTGCCTCCCAAGTGCTGGGATTAAAGGCGTGTGCCACCACCGCCCAGCCAGGTTTAAGGTTTTTAACTGATATAAATCTTCGTATATTGATATAAAATTTAAGATTAATTTTGTTATGATATAATACATGTTTTTAACTTTTATATTGTTATTATGCATATGCAACTGACAAGATTTAGTTTCACTCCTTTTAATAGCTGCTATTGCAAACTGTTAGGAATTTTCAATCAAACTCATGGTCATGTCAGATACTAGTCTAAGTTTTCACAGAAATATGCATCCTGGTTTAAATAAATAATAAATAGCTAGAAACAGGCAATGTTTGCTTGTTAAGATATGCTATGAATAGATAGATGTTTTCAAAAACCTCAGAAACTCATAGAATATGACATTTAAAGATTTTTCTCTTTTCATAATTTAAGGGTTTTTTGTTTTTGTTTGTTTGTTTGTTTGTTTGTTTTTATATTAAGACATATCCTGGCCACACTCCATTTGACTTGGAAGAAGATGATGAGCATTGAAGAACCTCCATTTGGAGATGGCTTCATTTATGCCAAGCTCACTACCAGGCAATGAAAATGCCCTAACTTCATCTACAGACAGAATGCTGTCTAGAAAGGATGAGTTTAAATGCAAGAGAGTTGAATACTGGATTCTGCTAAGACAATGTAAGCAAATCTTTCATAATTCATGCTTCACAAAAATGTCTGTCACATATTCTGGGTCAGAAAGCTGAAGCTGATGCTCCAATATTTCAGAATAGTGTATAGCTAGCTGTTCAGGAAGCCTGCTGCCTGTCCTTTCTATAGTTTTGGAAATGCTTGCCTGTACTTACTGCATACTTAGATAATATCAATTCCCTTCTCAAGTCTCTGACGGTGTGGAAGACTAGATAATTATAGTCTCATAATTATGCTTGAGTTATTTAGGATTTAAGAAAATGTTTCAGGACTAAAAATACATTTTTAGGTTGATAATTCAAGTTAAAATTTGAGTTAGGCACAAAGATATCTTGAATACACCAAGATAGGATAGATAATAGAAAGTTTTCCTTAACTGCCAAATACTATGGACTGGACACTCTAAATATATATCATACCTTATAGTTTTCATAATTATTATAATTGTATTCAATTTATATTTTAATGAAAAAGAGCCTTTTATTGGATTATAAAGGGGGGAATTGTAGAGAGAATATCTTGTGTATTGTATGGATGTATCACCCATCAATCAAAAAATCCTGCGGCCTACAGATAAGGGTAGAATAGAGGATGAGCATCTGTGAGACAGAGAGAATTCTGGGATAGAGTCAGTCATAGGAGACTCACCTGGGAAGATGTGAACACAGGTAACCAGCTATGTGGCATAATGAAGATTACAGTAAATGTATTATAATTATAATAAGTTATGGTATTTATAAATATATTTTGAGTCTGAGTCTTATTTCTGGGAACATGGGGCAGGGAGAAAGAACCACTTAAACTTCTACACATATTTGTTTTAGTTTATTTACATTTGGTAAGAGACAGAAAACACATATTTTTTCACATAATACATTTTTTATTTAAAATGTAAGTGTGGTATTCTCCCCAATCCCTCATGCCAACTGTGATGGCTGGTTTTACTAGCCACTTTTACAGAATCTGAAATTACCAGAGAATGGGCCTGTAAGTATGCCTATGAAGGATTATCTTGACTATGGTAATTGCTGTGGGAAGACCCATCTTAACTGTGGGCAGTACCACTCCCCTGGCAGGGGCTCTTGGATTCTGTACACGTGATGAGACTGTGAAGAGCACTAGCATGCATTTGACTGTTTCTTAACTAGGGACACAATGTGACCAGGTGATTCAAGCTTCCCACTACTGTGACTTCCCCACTGTGAGGAGTTATACCCTTGAATTGTAAATTGAAATAAAACCTTTTCTCACTAAGGCAGAGTTGCTTTACTAGGTTATTTTATCACAGAAACAAGAAAATAAAATAAGACACAAGTTATTCTTCACTGAACACCTGTTAGGTTCTTTCTTTCAATGTAATTGTAACAGTGAAGAAAGTACCAGATCGCATTGGTTATGAATTCAGACATACAATACATCCCCTATTCTGTACACCATTATTACATTACATTAGGTCTCCCATACTTTAAGCAAAGCAGTTTTAAATTGGTGTTTCCATTCCTCTGTTTTTGGGTTTAATTAACTTGCAAAGACAGTAAAGAAATGTCTGATTCACTGGGTCTTATAAGCAATGTTGCAAGTGATATGGTTAAATAGATGAAAAAGATTCACAGGTCAAGGAATCAGGAAGAGACACTGTCTTGAGTCAGGTTTAGGGATGGAGCTGAGAGCAAGAGAAAGAGAGTGCCAGTGACTGGGAGGATCAGGTTAGTATTTATTCATAAAATAAATAGAAGATGAAATGAGATCGCGTTCATTCACACACTCACCTCACTCACCTCAGGTCTGGCATATGTTATAGCCTGGCTCCTATGGCTGCACAGGCAAGGCCTGCGGTGTTTCCTGCTGTGTTTTGGATTTCTGCTGGAGCCTTCCTCCAGAGTTGGGGTGTCTGGAATTGGAAGACTGGCTCAGGGGAGTGAGCTGGTCTCCACCGAAGAGTCTCTGTCAGGCCCCGGGATCTGGGCAAGTTGCAGTTGCCATACCGGGGGTTTTTAAGCATTACTTTATCTGGCACTGGGTCTTATCACCTCCATTCATACACTCCTGGCTTAGATCCATGGTAACATTTTACCCAATCAAAATTGAGGCATTCACTTAGTCAGGGCATTCACCTTATCACATCTCTCTCTCTCTCTCTCTCTCTCTCTCTCTCTCTCTCTCTCTCTCTCTCTCTCTCTCCTCTCTCTCTCTCTCTCTCTCTCTCTCTCTCTCTCTCTCTCTCTCTCTCTCTCACACACACACACACACACACACACACACACACTGGGCTGGGTTCATTTGTAATTTCTTTTATATTGCTTACATTTATTCTTTACAGACACAAACACCCTGTCTTGGCTAGGGCTTCACTATCAAGGCATTGCCACGTGTCTGGCACTGCAGAAGCTCACTGAAACTTGCAGATATTCAATAGTGTATAGACGTTAGCCCATTTCCACTTTCACCTAGGTTCCACCTCTAGTCTAACCAGTATTCCTGACAACAAGCCCCATGCATCTATCTGGTGTTCCCACCACCTGTCATCCCATTTGCATAAACACAGATCCAAATCAGCTTGTTAAGAAAGAATAACAGATAACTCTGCCTTATTAAGTAAATTCAAGTGCTTTAGAAGCTCCGGGAAATAGGCCAAATACATTCTATGCTACACCACACCTTCAAGTTGTCTCAACTACCTCTTCCTGTTCTGCACATGATATGTTAAGAGTCTGAATGAAGCAATAAAATGACACAGGTATAAGAGACAGAAAATTAAAGGAGATTTGATCCCCAGCATTAGCTTTTATCATAGTAGAAAAACTGCATCATCTACATGAGTGGGAATTTTATACTTACTCCATTTGTTAGCAGATTCTTTTTCATTTTTAAAATTTATTATTCACTTTACATCCTAGTATCAGCCCCCTTCTCAGTAGCCCCTCATACAGATTCTCACCCCCTTCTCCTCTGAAAAAGGGTTATCCCTCACCCACCCACCCCAAGACATGAAGTCACTGCAGGACCAAGCAAATCTTCTCCCACTGAGGCCAGATAAGACAGACTAGTTAGGGAAACTGGATCTACAGGTTGGTAACAGATTCAGGAACAACCACTACTTCAGCTTTTTGGGGCACCCAGATAAAGACCAAGCTGCACATCTGCTACATATGTGCAGGGGGCATAGTTCAAGCCCATGTTTGATCTTTGGTGACTGGATCTCTGGAAGCCCCCAAGGGTCCAGGTTAGTTGACTGTGTTGTTCTTCCTGTGGAGTCCCTGTCCTCTTTCAGATTCCACAATCCTTCCTCCAACTCTTTCTCAAGACTCCCCAGCTCCATCTAATGTTTGGCTGTGAGTCTCTGCATCTCTTTCCATTGGCTGCGGGGAGGAGCCTCTCAGAGGACAGTTATGCTAGGTGCCTGTCTGCAAGAATAACATAGTATCATAAATAGTGTCAGGGATTGGTGCTTGCCCATGGGGTGGGTCTCAGTTTGGGGCAGTTATTGGTTGTCTATTCCCTCCTTCTCTTCTTTATCTTTGACTCTGCACATTGTGTAGGCAGGACACATTTTTGGTGGAAGGTCTTGTGGTTGGGTTACTATCTTTATCCCTCTACTGGGAGTCCTGCCTGACTAAGTCCTGCCTGACTACAAAATGTGGCCACTACAGACAGAATCGATATCTTGACTGCTAGGAGTCTCAGTTAGTTGCCCCCTTCGACACCTTGTTCTCTGGCATGTCCTGGAGATGCTCCGCTCCTATGCACTCACCTCTGATTTCCATTCTTGTTCCCCTGCTCTTTCTGTACCTAACATGCTCCCCTCATTCCCCCCTTCCCTTTTCTACTCTGTTCCTTCCCTCCATCTACCTGTGATATCTATTTTGTTTCTCTTTCTGAGAAAGATTCAATGATGCACTTCTGGGCCCTCCTTGTTATTTTGCTTCTTTAGGTCTGTGGATTGCAGTGTGGTTATCCTGTACTTTATGGCTAATATCCACTTATAAGTGAGTGGATAGCATGTGTTTATTTCTGGGTTTAGGCTGTCTCACTCAGGATGATATTTTCTACTTCTATCCATTTGCTTGCAAAATTTATGGTGTTCTTGTTTGTAATAACTGAGTAGTATTCCATTGTGTAAATGAAAGATTTTCTATATTCACTCTTCAGTTGAGGGACATCTTGGTTATTTCTAGTTTCTGGCTATTAGAAAAAAAGCTTCCATGAACATAATTTAGCAAGTGTTCTTGTGGTATGGTGGAACATCTTTTGGGTATATGCTCAGGACTGGTATAGGTGGGTCTTGGGGTAGAGCTATTTCTAAATTTCTGAGAAACCATCAAATGATTTTCCAGCATGATTGTACAAGTTTTTACTCCCACCAGAAGTGGAGGAGTGTTCCCCTTCCTTCATATCCTGGCCAGTTTGTGCTGTCCCTTGAGTTTTTGATCTTAGCCATTCTAATAGATATAAGGTGGAATCTCAGGGTTGTCTTGATTTATATTTCCCTGATGACTAAGTATTTCTTTAAATGTTTCTCAGCCATTAGAAAATCCTGTGTTGTTTTCTATTACCTGTTAACAAGAAAATAAGAATATACAGTCATGTGAAATATGCTCTGGTAGAGCTCAGATATTTCTCAGCCTTTCTAGGATATTTTTTCAGATTTCATAAATAGAATATTTTGATCTATGTCTAGCCATGTTTTATTTGCTTTGGATTTTTATCTTTTAACACAATTTACCGTATTATAATAAACTCAAAAGGAATATATGTTTTTAGGTTTGTAAAAAACCAAGTTCATTTAGCAAAGGGAAAACAAACTCAGGATATATTGTCTGGGACAATTCAGATCAATCCTCATCAGTTATAATCAACTTTTAAGCAATATCAATTTAGTTAAATTGTATTTTTCAAAATTATTTCAAAATAATGTAAATATAGCTATATACTTAGGAATGAGAGTTGAAATGTATCTCTAATCTTTATCTTTCTTATTGTTCCTTCATTATAACAAGATTACAAACAGTCTTTCTTAAACCTGAATCTTTCCAATTTATGCCGTTCTTGGTTAAGCAAATGGTATTGCATCCCTACACTGCCCTGGTGGATGGGGCGTCTTCCCTTGCACTCTTTGTAGCTTTACATGGAACAGAGGTAGTGATGGTATTTTGAAGTCCTGCAGCTCTTTGTATTGTTATCCACTTATTCCTGCTTTCAGTAGATTAACTTCTTCCTCAACTCCTTTTTACAGACACTATGGCCTTATGGACTGAAGCTTTGGTAAGTAAAGAACTCTTGTAATAATAAAAACAAAACACGAGGTTTAGGTGTTTTGAAGACACAAAAGGTATCATCTTTGCAAAGGTTTCAGTTGAGGATACGATTCTCTGAGTGGCTAACACTTGCCTAAATAAAGATGTGCTTCTCCATCCTGGGCCCAGAAAGGAAGGAATTGACTGCTCCCCTAGTGAACATCCTGCTCCAGGTTCACGACTCCTTTTCCTGAATAACCTTTAAGCTTTGGTCAAAACACTTCAGAATTTATTGTGTGTGAGATTAACAACATGTAGAGTGAGAAAATAGACTGCCTAGAAAATAGATTATTTTTGTTCACTCCAAAAGTCTAGGTGCTAAAAGAGAAGTAAAAGGAATGAATAAATCAGGTCTGGAACTCAAGTGCTACATGAGTTTCTTAATTTTTTTGCATTTAGGAATATGTGAAAACATGTACACTGTGTGAATATGTAAAGACATATATGTAATTTTTGTGAAAGCCAATGTCTAATTCCATTGTGGAAGGCCAAATCATCAACCATTTCTCCTAATAGAAGCTGCTTTTCCACAGCTTGGCAAATGAGAATAAAATATTTTCTGTAGAAGCATGATGTTCTTGTCTAAATTCTGGTCACTGATGTTATAAAAGTCTGACAAAAGCTATTTAGATGATTATTACTGGTGTTTGGTTTTTAATCCTAACTTTACAGACTGTGGTCTGTGATTATTAGAGGGTGGAAGCTTGATTTTAAACATTGTAGACTCTAACTTTACCATTGGTATGATCTATAGCTTTAATCAAGTTTTAATTTCTTAGAATCTTGAAGGTTAAAAAGAGGATAATTATCTTTTGTTTATGGAATTATTAGAGTTGTGTGTAATTTTAAAAGAAATGTTACTATGCTTTACACAATCTTTGATTCCTAATAGAAATTTACTAAATACATGGGAAAAAGTTACCTTTCCTTCATTTTTCTGACAAATATTTATTGCAGGCTTTTTTGAACTATAATCACATCTATTTCTTGGGATAAGTTAGTAAATAAACAAAAAAAAATGTTATGTTTGTGTTTATATTTGTGTGTATGCCTGTATACTTTACTGATAAGTAAACAAAGAAGCAGTTAGGTAGTAGCCTGTACTCTAGGAAGACACCTAGGAGAAGAGAATGTCATAAAGCACAGATGAGTCTCTCTGATGAGGTACAATCTCATGGAGCTTGGAGTGAAAAACCACATAGTTATGTATCCTTAGTTAAGTAAAGAAAAGAATAGGCCATCTTTTTTCATGAAAAGCAGTGCTATCAAGTCATGAGTGGGTGGAGGTGTAACACGTTACATATAAATCATAGGCTGTCATAAGGATGGTAACTTTTATCTTTATGTTGATGTTTTGTTTGAATACGGAGCCTCAGTAGATAAGCCACACTGCCTGTTAATAGGCTGTACTGGGATTTATAGGTGTGTGGTGCCACAGTGGGCCTTAAGTATTTAGTTTGGGAATAACAGGCTTAAGTAATGGTGTGATGAAGTTTGATTCACCTTTTAAAAGATGAGCAGAGACCTGGAAGGTGAGAGACTCTCAGGACTCAAAGGGAGGGACTTTAGATGAAATACCCGGTAGGGAGAGGGAACTTATAGATCCCACCTCCAGCATAAAGACAGTGAATCAAATGAGGGAGGGGGTTGCCATACCACATTCAAAATTCTCACCCATAATTGTTCTGTCTGAAAGAATTACAGGGGTGGAAACCGAGAGGACACTGAGGAAAAGAAGGTCCAGTGACAGGCCCAAAGTGGGATCCAGCTCAAGAGGAGGTCCCAAGGCCTGACACTATTACTGAGGCTATGGAGCACTCACAAAAAGGGACCTAGCAAGACTGCACTACTGAAGACCCAGCAAGCAGCTGAAAGAGTCAGATGCAGATATTTGCACCCCATCAATGGACAGAAGCTACTGATCCCTGTGGTTGAATTAGGGAAGGCTGAAAGAAGCTAAGGAGGAGGGCAACCCTGTTGGAGGACCAACAGTTTCAATTAATCTGGAACCCCAATATCTCTCAAACACTGGACCACCAAACAGGCAGCATATACCAGCTGATAGAAGTCCCCCAACACAAATACAGCAGAGGACTGCTGAGTCTGTGTTTAATCAGAGATGATGCACCTAACCCTCAAGAGATTGGAGGCCCCAGGGAGTTTAGAGGTCAGGTGGGATAGGGGGTGGGAGGTGGGGGTGGGGACATCCTTATGGAGACAGGGGGTGGGGAGGAGGTGTGGGATGTGGAACAGTCAGAGTGTGGACAGGGCTGGGGGAGGTAGGAAATAAAATCTGAAGTATAAATAAATAAGTAAATGAATTAGAAAAAAAAAGGTTGAGTTAGTACTGCTAGTACATAGATTGCATAAGAAGAGGATATATAATCCAGGAGATGCAGGAGGAAATTATTGCAACCTAAGGCTAAAATACAACATTGGCTTAGACTGTTTGATAACCATGTTTGTGGTAATAAGTAATTAGATGAGGATAAATTTCCAAGAAGGTAAACCATGGGAAATGCCTCAGCTTTCATTCTGGGAAATTGTAGGATTAGAGATCTATTTATTTATAGTTAAGAAAGGAGGTGACCAAATTTTGGAGATGAACTTGGGGCTTTGTGCATGCTCAGCAATTGTTGTACACAGAGTTGTGTTGCTATCCTTAAACTTTTTGTGACATCATTTATGAGCACATTGTTAAATGTAATGTCCAGAACAATTCAAACCAATTTTCAAAATAAACTACTGCTTTTTTGGTTAGGTTATGTTTTAAATATCTATATAATACCATAACTGTGATAGATGCTCTACTATATCATATAGTATATTGAAAGAACTTTGGAATCTATTTTAATAGCAAGCTAAATCCAACAGTATAAAAAATGTATATGCTGTGGAAAATAAGTTAACCTAAGAATGAAAAATTGATTTTATATCCCAATGTCAATTATAAAATAATTGTGAAAAATGAAGGAAATAATAGGCAAACATGTTTTATCAAAATTAATATTTGAACATGGAACCACCATTTTAAAGCCAAGGACCATCTTACTTTTTTTTTAATTAGATATTTTCTTTATTTATATTTCAAATGTTCTCCCCTTTCCTGGTTTCCCCTTAGGAAAAAAAAAACTATGTATTCCCTCCTCCCTCACCCTGCTCAACAACCTAACCTCTCCTGCCTCCTGGGCCCAGCATTCTCCTACACTGGTGCATAGAGCCTTCATAGAACCACGGGCCTCTCCTTCCATTGATGACCAATGAGGCCATCTTCTGCTACATATGCAGCTGGAGCCATGAGTCCCCCCATGTGTACTCTTTGATTGGTGTTTTGGTCTCTGGGAGCTCTGGGGTACTGGTTAGATCATATTGTTGTTCTTCCTATAGGGCTGCAAACCCCTTCAGCTCCTTGGGTCCTTTCTCTAGCTCCTTCATTAGGGACCCTGTACTCAGTCCAAGGGTTGGCTGTGAGCCTCTACTTCTATATTAGTTGGGTAGTGACAGAGCCTCTCAGGAGACAGCTATATCAGGCTCCTGTCAGCAAGCACTTGCTGGCATCCACAATAGTGTCTAGGTTTGCTGCTTGTATATGAGAAGGATCCCCGGGTAGGGCAGTCTCTGGATTGTCCTTTCTTCAGTCTCCATGCTTTGTATCCACACTTTGGACTTCCTTTTTCTGGAGTTTACAAGGGTTTGTGAATTGTATCTTGGGTATTCTGAGCTTCTGGGATAATATCCACATATCAATGAGTATATACCATCTATGTTCTTTTGTGATTGGGTTACCTCACTCAGGATGATAACCACCAGATCTATCCGTTTCCCTAGGAATTTCATAAATTCATTGTTTATAATAGTTGAGTATACTCCATTGTGTAAATGTACCACAGTTTCTGTATCTGTTCATCTGCTGTGGGATGTCTGGGTTCATTCCAGCTTCTTGTTATTATAAATAAGGCTGCTATAAGCATAGTCTAGAATGTGTCCTTACTACATGTTGGAGCAACTTCTGGGTATATTCCTAGAAGTGGTGTTGCTGTGTCCTCAGGTAGTAATACTATGTCCGATCTTCTGAGGAACCACCAAACTAGTTTTCAGAATGGTTGTACCAGCTTGCAATTCCAACAAAAATGAAAGAGTGTTCCTCTTTCTCCACAACCTTACCAGTGTCTGCTGTCATCTGAGTTTTTTATCCTAGCCATTCTGACTGGTGTGAGATGGAATCACAGGGTTGTTTTGATTTGCATTTCCCTGATGACTAAGGATGTTGGACATTTCTTTAGGTGATTCTCAGCCATTAAGTATCCCTCCATTGAGAATTCTTTGTTTAGCTCTGTACCCCATATTTTAATGGGGTTATTTGGTTCTTTGGAGTCTAACTTCTTGAGTTCTTTGTATATTTTGGATATTAGCCCTCTATCAGATACAGGATTGGTAAAGATCTTTTCCCAATTTGTTGGTTGCCGTTTTGTCTTACTGACAGTGTCTTTTGCCTTACAAAAGCTTTGCAATTTTATGAGGTCCCATTTGTCAATTCTTGATTTTAGAATATAAGCTATTGGTGTTCTGTTCAGGAAACTTTCCCCTGTGCCCATGTGCTTGAAGCTCTTCCCCACTTTCTTTTCTATTAGTTTCAGTGTATCTGGTTTTATGTGGAAGTCCTTGATCCACCTGGACTTGAGCTTTGTACAAGGAGATAAGAATGGATCGATTTGCATTCTTCTACATGCTGACTGCCAGTTGAGCCAGCACCATTTGTTAAAAATGCTGTCTTTTTTTCCACTGGATGGTTTTAGCTCCTTTGTCAAAGATCAGGCGACCATAGGTGTGTGGGTTCTGGGTCTTCAGTTCTATTCCATTGATCTACCTGTCTGTCACTGTACCAATACCATGCAGCTTTTATCACAATTGCTCTGCAGTACAACTTGAGGTCAGGGATGGTGATTCCACCAGAGGTTCCTTGATTGTTGAGAATAGTTTTGGCTATCCTGGGTTTTTTGTTATTCCAGATGAATTTGCAAATTGCTCTTTCTAGCTCTGTTAAAAATTGAGTTGGAATTTTGATGGGGATTGCATTGAATCTGTAGATTGCTTTCAACAAGGTGGCCAATTTTACAAAATTAATCCTGACAATCCATGAGCATGGGATTGTCTTTCCATCTTCTGAGATCGTCTTTGATTTCTTTCTTCAGAGACTTGAAGTTCTTATTGTTAGCATCAGAGCATCCAAAGCCTGTGGTGATGCATGGGCGGGTCCACAGACCTGTTGTCAAGGCAACAGCCACCATATTCTTCTTTGAAGGTTTGATAAAACTCTGCACTAAACCCATATGGTCCTGGGCTTTTTTTGGTTGGGAGACTATTAATGCCTGTTTCTATTTCATTAGCAGATGTGGGACTATTTAGATCATTTATGTGATCTTGATTCAACTTTGGTATCTGGTATCTGTCTAGAAAATTGTCCATTTCATCTGGGTTTTCCAGTTTTGTTGAGTATTGGCTTTTGTAGTAGGAGCTCATGATTTTTTTGGATTTCCTAAGCTTCTGTTGTTATGTCTCCCTTTTCATTTCTGATCTTGTTAATTAGGAAACTATCTCTGTGCCCTCTAGTTAGTCTGGCTAAGCATTTATCTATTGTGTTGATTTCCTCAAAGAACCAGCTCTTGGTTTGGTTAAATCTTTGTATAGTTCTTTTTGTTTCTACTTTGTGACCCCCTCCTTAGCCAAAAGCCTTGGGACTCCGAATTAGCCTTATTTGCTTGAAGTGGCTAGCCCACCTGGGGTGAATCAGACAAAGGTCTTTTGTCTGCTGCATAGCTATCTCTTTCTCTGAGTTTCTGCTTGGAGTCATTACCCAGGGAGATAAGAAAAAGCCCCTGGCTGGGCCCCTAAAATCTCTAGGCTCCCCAGAGACTTGCTTTCCTTTTGTGAAATGTATACACACACACACAAATGCTAGGGTACCACATTCATAAAGGAAATATTACTAAAGCTTAAATTGCACATTGACCCTCATAAATCAACAGTGGGAGAGTTCAACACTCCAGTCTCACCAATGGACAGGTCATTGAGGAACAAACTAAACAGAGAAATAATGAAACTAGCCAACGTTATGAATAATATGGACCTAACAGATCTCCAGAATACCTCACCCAAAGACAAACGAATATAACTTCTTCGAAGAACTTCTTGGAAACTTTTCCCAAATTGAACATGTAGATGGTCACAAAGCAAGCCTCAACAGATACATGAAAACTGAAATAACACTTTTTATCTTATCAAACCATCATGGATTAAAGCTGGACTGCATCAACATAAACAACAGAAATCCTACAAACTCATGGAAACTGAACAAGTCTTCACTCAATGACCACTGGGTTAAAGAAAAAATTAGAGACTTTCTAGAATTCAATGAAAATGAAAGCACAACACACTCAATCTTATGGGACACAATGAAATTGTGCTAAGAGGAAAGTTCCTATCACTAAGTACCTTCAGAAAGAAATTGGCAAATTGTCATATTAGCAATGTAAAAGTATACTTGAAAGCTCTAGAACAAAAGAAGCAAACACATCTCAAGAGGTGTAAGTGACAGGAAATAGACTCCATTGTGTAGATGTACCACATTTTCTGTATTCATTCCTCCACTGAGGGATATCTGGGTTGTTTCCAGTTTCTGGCTATTATAAATAAGGCTGCTATGAACATAGTGAAGCATGTGTCCTTTATTACATGTTGGAGCATCTTGCACCCTCTGATAAGTGGATATTAGTCCAGAAGATCAGAATATAAAAACTACAATCCACAAACCACAAGAAATTCAAGAAGAAGGAAGACTAAAGTGTGGATACTTCGTTCCTTCTTAAAAGGGGGAACAAAATACCCATGGAAGGAGTTGCAGAGACTAACTATGGAGTAGAGACTGAAGGAAGGACAAACCAGAGACTGCTCCACCTGGGAATCCTTCCCATATCCAGAGAGATTAAGAAGACCTATAAAGTCAACAAATCTAGGCCCATGGGCACTCATAGAGATTGAACACCAACCAAAGAGCATGTATTGGTTGGACCTAGGACCCATACATATTTGTAGCAGATGTGCAGCTTGGTCTTCACTTGGGTCTCTTATCAAATGGAGTGGGGACTGTCTCTGACTCTGTTGTCTGCCATTGGATCCCCTTCCTCTAGCTGTTCTGCCTGATTTGGCTTCAGTGGGAGAGTGTGTGCTTAGTCTTTCTATGACATGATGTCCCAGGTTGAGATGGTACTCAAAGTGGGGCTTCCCCTTCTCTGAGGAGAAGGGTAAGAGGTAACAGGAAAGGGATTTGTGAGGGTAGGATTGGGAAGAGAGAAGGGAGGGGCTTTAATCAGGATATAAATTGAATAAATAAATTAATTAACACAGAAAAAATAAAGATAAAGCTTTACAAATCTAATATATGTTTGGAAAACCCCCTTTTTTTTCCATGAATGAGCATCTTTATTCATAGTTATTACAATTTGGATGTCCATACAATGTTTATTACAATAAAATGAAGGCATGAAAGTTATGAAGCTATATAAAGTAATCTTCAAAATCATTGCTAATTGAAAGAGTACAATCTGAAGAAGGCATCCAATATGATATGAAAAGTATCATATTCTAGGAAATATAAAATTATGAGACCAGTGTTTTTCAGGGAGGGAAAAAAAGAAAAGTTGAAAGGGAAGATGAATATATCGGCTACAGGTTCTTTTAGGGCTGTAACAATGTTATATGATGGTAAGGATACTCACATGCCACTCATAAAAAAATACATAGTATATAAAAGGCATAGTATGATCCTAATATAAATTATAATATTTAGTTAATACAAATAGCATTTTAGTGTGTCTATAGTTTTTAAAAATTGCTCCCCTATAATATAAGAGGTAAGTAGAGGAGAATATGGAACTGAGGGGGCAGGAAATGTAGGCTTTCTAATCATATGGTCAGTAAACATATATAATAATGTAATAGTGGTATATGGATTAATCTCAAAAGGTAGAATAGAAAAATATTCAAATTAAAAGCAAGCAACCTCTTTGTAATTGTACTAGCAAGCTATCCAAATGAACAAGAATTGATCTCCATGAACTTGTATTAATTTACCTCTGAAAAATGGTAGTATTTTACTTATGTTTCCATGAAAACACAAAATCATTTTGCTCTAAAAGTTAAATATTACAATTCCCAATAAAGTCTATGGCTATACTACCTTAATGATCAATCTCACCCCAAATCCCCAAGAACTTAAAAGGATAAGGTGAAGTACTTTGTACACAGTCCAAACATTAAGTAATCTCAAACTAAAACTGAAAACATTTTAGTTAAAATAAGAAGTAATAATTAAAAATATGAGTCTTAACATAAAATAGATCTTGATTAGAATATTATCTCTACTACTAATTAGCCATGGGATCTTTGAAAAGTTACTTAACCTCTACAAACCTCGTATTTCTCATTTCTAAAACAAGGATAATAATGCTTGCTCTGGGCATTTCACATAATGTCTGAGTAGTTAAAAGTGCTTTGTGAACTTTAGAGTGCTTTACAAATAGACAGAATTAGCATAAGTATTTATAAGAATCTCCTCTTAGAGTGAAAATAGAGCTATAATTAATGAAATGTGAATTAGAACTCTCATGGTCTTGTTCTAGATACCTTGAATTCTAGATAAATTACCAACGCAAGTATAAAAAACTTTAAGCAATAAAAAAAAGTAAAATTACTGTCTGGATCTTATCTCACAATAGAAAAGTCTGGTATCCCCCCATGCTGGCAGTAAAGTGAATTTTATCACGACATGACTCATCTGGACTTTTCAGACTGGCTAATCAATCATAGTGTTTCTAGACATGACATAGATAAGAAGCCTACTGCATTTTTGTTTCATCTGTATAAGCAGAAACATTCTCAGACAGTGAAAGAAAGGCTATACTTGATTGGGGCAACAGGGAATATCAGCCCGCAAACTAATTCCCAGATTATAGCCAGTTTGCAGACCCAGTACCTCTTGAATGAAGGGATGACCAGGTAATCCTGAAGAAGGACCTTGATAAAGTGCTTACAAATTTTACTCTTAGCCTTTCTCCAGAAGGATCTATGACCCTTTACAAGGGTAACTGTACACTAGGGGAAAGGAAATAAGCCCTCTGGGGTCTACTGGATACTGGTTCTGAATTGACATTAATTTTGGAAGACACCAATAAACATTGTACTCCTCCAGTTAAAGTAGGGTCTTATGGATGTAAGGTGATTAATGGAGTTTTGCCTGAAGTTCAACTCACAGTAGGTCCAGTGGGTCCCTGAACTCATTCTGTGGTTGTTTCCTCAGTTCCAGAATGTGTAATTGGGATAGATAAGCTTAGAAGCTAACAACATTTTCACAATGGATCCTTGACTTGTGAAGTAAGGGGTATTATGTTTGGAAAGGTTAAATGAAAGTCATTAGCATTGCTCATGATGGGAAATTGTGAATCAAAACCAGTATTGCATTTCTGGAGGAATTGCAGAAATTAGTGCCAACATCAAGGATTTTAAATATGCAGGGGTGGTAGTTTCCAGAACATCTCCTCTTAACTCTTCTATCTGGCTAGTGTACAAGACAGGTGGATTGTGGAGAATGTGAAGAATGAGAGTTGGCTATTGAAAACTCAATCAAGTAGTGACTATGATTGCAGCTGCTATAACCAGATATGGTATCCTTATGTAAACAGATTAGCATATCTTCTCACACAGTATACAGCTATTGCTCTAGCAAAAGCCTTTTTTTTTTTTTTTTTTTTTGATACCTATCCATAAGAACCACAAGAAAAAGTTGCTTTCAGTTGGTAAGGCTAGCAGTATATATTTTCAGTTTTACCTCAAGAATATATTAATTCTCCAGCCTTGTGTTATAACTTAGAAGTGATTTTAGTAGTCTGACTGTTTCACAAAAATACCATATTGGTTCACAATATTGCCCATGAACAAAGTGGCCATGGTGGCAGAAATAAAGATTATCCATGGACTTGACAGCATGGGCTTCCACTTATCAAATCTCAACTGCTGCACTGTGCCAGATTTGCCAATAGCAGGGACCCTCACTGCACCCAATAGTGACTCTACTATTTTCTAAGGTATAGAGCTATTGACCTGATAGCAGGCTGACTCTTTTGGACAACTTCCTTGATTAAAGGACAATACTTTTCCTTAATAGAATAAATTATTCTGTTTATGGATTTGCCTTTCATACATGTAATGCTTCTGTGAAAAGCACCATCCTTGGACTCACAGAATGCCTTCCTTATCCACCATCATTCTCTTCCATACAGTATTGCTTCTGACCAAGGAACTCTCTTAACAGCCAAAGAAGTGCAACATTGAACTTATGATCATGGAACCCACTGGCCATGTTCTCCAAATATTGAAGCAGCTGGCCTAATAGAAAGAAGGAATGGTCTTTTGAAGACACAGTAACAGTGCCAGATAGGTGGCAGCAACCTGAAAGGCTGGGACAGGGTTCTCCAGGTGGTATATACTTTGAATTAGCACCCAATATATGGTAAAGTTTGTCCCATAGATATGAGTCATGGGTCCAGGAATCAAGAGGTGGAAAGGAGAATAGTTTTATTTACTATCATCCCTAGTGAACCACTTGGAAAATTTTTGCATCTTGTTCCTGTGACATTAAGTTCTGCTGGCCTATAAGTTTCATTCTAGAACAGAGAAGCATTTCTACCAAAAGCCTCACAACTAACACTTAGTTAAACTGGAAGCTCAGAGTTCCCCCTGGGTATTTTGCACTTCTAGTTTCCTTAAGCCAAGAAGTTTAGCAGGCTTAACAATGTTAGGAGGGATGATTGATCCATATTACCAAGGGGAAAATGGATTGCTGTTCCACTATGGAGGAAAGACAGTTTATGTCTGGAGTGGAGGAGGTCCTTTATGATGTCTCTTGGTGCTACCATGTCTTGTGATTTAAATAAATCGGAAACTACACTCACCTAATCCAGGTGGGATAACGAAGAGCACTGACTCTCCCAGGATGAAGACATGGTCACTTTTCCAGGAAAAGAGCCAAGACCTGCTGAGGTTTTTGCTGAGTGTGGGGGAATACAAATTGGGCAGTTGAGGATGGAAGTTATAAATACCATGTAAAGCCAAGAATTATAATTGACATGACTGTTTCTATAATATTTTGTTAATAATGTATTAGTACAGATATTTAACTTTTCTTTCTTCAATTTCTTTATCTTGTACTATAACATCAATTAAGAGAATATCATTAGTTATGATCTTTAAATTTTGAGATACCAAAGTAATGCCCTTCAAGGGACATTGCCACCTATTTTCAAATTTATAATGCTTTTGCAGTGTATGAGGAACAGTCATATCATGTTAGATGTAATTATATCTAGCTTAAATATACAATGTGTTTGTGATTGTATATAGGATAGTTATATCATGTTAGATGAAATCATGGCATGAAGAAATATGATTGTGTGTCAACTTAACAAAGCTTTTCTTGGTTGTCAACTTGACTTCCTCTTGAATTAAGTAAACTTGAGTGACTGGTTATACTTTGTGAAAATTTTCTTAATTAAAACATTTTAAGTGGGAAGATCCACTTTTAATTTGGATCTTTTGAGGTAAGACTATTCACCTTTAATCAAGGCTACACTTTCTTGTGGCAGTGTATGTAATAGATATAGAGGAAGGAAATTCTGTCAGTCTTTGCCTACTCGCTCTTGCACTGGATAGCAAGTCCATTCTTTGGAATTCTGGCATATATTGAAGAAAAATTAAGACATCCAACTGTGGATTAGATAACTACTGGATTCTTGGATTTAGTTGGTAGATAGCCATTGTTGTACTAGCTGGACCAGAGCATGTAAGCCATTCTAATAAATCCCCTTTCCTTTCATTCTATAATTCTGTTACTCTAGAAAACCCTGACTAACACACCTATCTATGAATGGATGACACTCACCACCTTGATGAGGGCAGTTCTTCTTTCTCCAGTTAACCAGCTCGCATATTAATCTCTTCTGGAAATACTCTCATAGGTATATTAAAGAATGAAGTTTATGAGCTAATTGGGTATCCTGTAGGTCAATCAAGTGTTACTCACTTGAAAGAATTATTTTCTTCCTGTCCTACTGGGAACATTGTTCTTGTTAATAAAAAATATGTAATTAATTTAGTAACATACAAAAATCTGATTTTATCTCTATGGCTGCGATAATGAAAATGATGAGTGTGTGTGTGTGTGTGTGTGTGTGTGTGTGTGTGTGTGTGTGTGTGTTGAGGGCTGCAGCTATTTAAGGGCTTCAGATTCTGGTTAACTAGGGTTGGCTATAAACAGTAATTTCAGATCTTTATTTGTTAAGAGGTGCACCAGCCATATAATTCATTACTCCTTACTTTGTGAGATATTCTCTCATACTACCAGCTGTGTTTGCTGAAACAGATGGTGAATTCTTTAACCTTTAAAACCCATTTTCTATAATTCTAGGGTGGTATTTGCACATGTACTCTACTCTCTTTATAAACAAACCATATAAATCTTATTTCAGACTATTAGTGAATGTGGGAAATCCAGGCACTGAGGACAGACTGATGACATTTGGGCTAATTTGGGAACCATTTAAAAAATGGTTCATTTTTCAAACAAACTCCACATTGTTTGCTTACATAAACATAGTAATGTAAAGAATGGGAAGTTTAAAATT
The DNA here is from genome assembly GCF_008632895.1 of Mastomys coucha. Classification (NCBI taxonomy): domain Eukaryota; kingdom Metazoa; phylum Chordata; class Mammalia; order Rodentia; family Muridae; genus Mastomys; species Mastomys coucha. The sequence continues at coordinate 35,036,673 of NW_022196896.1, forward strand.
TCTTTTTAATAAGTACTGGACAATAATAAATGGCATGTAAGAGATGAATTTCACTGACATTTTGAATGGGATTAAAAAAATCTAAAGGGCCATTGAGGGAAATAGCTTCTATTAAGAAGAAAATAAGAAAAAACATGCCATGAAGTTTTGAAATGATTAAGCTGTGAAGCCAATTAAGACTTTTACTTTTATGATTCAGGATATTTCCTGAGGAAGAAAATTGAGGCTTTTAGTTTTCATTAGTCATGTTGGCCATGTGTAAAGGGAACGGTGTGCATTTTCTAGTGGTATAAGTGTCTGTGTGTGTGTGGGTGGGTGGGGGGAGTACATGTTACTAGCACTTCTATGACAATGAAACCTGGAACATCCCATCCTGAAAAATTACCTCAAACAATTTGTTCATTTCACTGTAGAGTATTTTTCCCAGAAAGTAATTGGAAATTATGCTGAGGGAGAAGAATAGCCCAGAACATACAATGTAAATAACATCTGTAAAGCTGCACCCCTTCTTATCAGACTGAGAAAGTCAGCTGTTGGCCCTGAGGGCATTGAGAAAGCTGTGCAGACAGCTGTCTTGGCAATGATTTCACAAAGGCTCTTCTCTGTCTCAACACAGATGGATTCATTTGGGTGACTAGTATGAGGAAGGGGGGAGTGGGACATATGCTTTTTGATTACTGTAATGTTTGAAAAGGTGATCCGTTGCTTAGGTAATTTTTTTAAAATCAAAGTGGAATGGCCCTGTTTTTATACCTGGATTTTATAAAGATTATGTGTGCTGACAGACAGAAGCAAGCATTAGAACATCAGCATACTTGGCAGGGAGGCCCCAGACCTGAACAATTGTCCCATGACTTAACCTCTGTCCACGCTTGATTCCACTGATGAAAGCTTACCTGTCTCAGAGGATAAGGTGAGATTGTGGCAAGCAATGAGGTAGGTATGTGTCGAGGACACTGAGGCATTGGCACATCTGTGGAGGAATACAGGAGACTGTAGAATAGTGGGGGCTTTGGGGTTGGCATCTTTTAGCAAGCATGTCTCTAAGAACATCTGAAGGAAGAGTAATCACATGTAGAAGTCACTGCAGTGCCTGAAATGAAGGACTGACACATCTTATTACTAAATACAATTTAGAGCAATGTCAGATTTTCAGGTTTAGATACAGAGAACTTCTCCCTGGCCTGCCCCTGGGCTCCCTGGCATTGATAGCTTGCCTCACTGCTTAGTAAGTGTGTTGGTACACACCAATGGGCTGGAATTGATGCATATTTTCTTTTCTCCTGGCCAAGATTATCCTAAAGAGTAATTGTCTTGGCAGTTATAAATTAGACAAGAGTAAAGACAATAGTTACGTGAGCATCTATTACCACAAACAACTTCCTATGAGAGGACATCTAGGTGTAGCATGGATAATTAATCACTAGGCCATTCTCCAGGACAAAGAAATATCATGAAAGGCCTGTGGTGCTTCCCGGGAGCACCATCAGGTAAAGATGGTGATTAAATAGAGTTTAATCACTATTTTTCTTAAGAAAGACCTTAAGTCAAAAAACACAGAAAAATATTTAACTCACCCTTGTGCTTGTATATGTACATTTGTGGTACATTTAAATATTCACTTACTTTTGATACTATAAGATTCTATAGGCTCATATTTGTATGTTTTCTGCACTAGTTATAAAACTAGTCACTTTTACCTAGAACTTCATATAACCATATTGAGAAATATAATGAGAAACTAAGATCTAGGTGCAGAGCATGCTTGCTCTCAGAGTATCATTACTTCTAGGACTTCTCAGTTGACAAAGCCAAGGACTATACATGTGTATAGTAATCAGTATATAGACACCAATTCATGTATACTCACCTGTAGTTTTGTTAAGCTAAGTGTAAATTTGTATTGACAGGTCACATCTAGTTGTTACCATAAAGATCACTCTTTAAGTTTAAACATAGCATTTGTCTATGTTTATCACAAGGTTTCCACTCTAACACCAGGTGCTAGTTTTTATCATCTGCTTTCTATCTGTTAAATTCTATTGCATATTGTGAAGATATCAGATTTTTCAACCCATGTACCTGAGGAAAATGACTGTGTCAACTAAAGAAGAGAAAGAATGGGCAGGATTTTGTGCATTTACTTTTATAATGCTAATTTCTAAGCAATGATGGATATGGTGTGTGTGTGTGGATGCATATGGTGTGTGTGTGTGTGTGTGTGTGTGTGTGTATTATACAGTGAGCAGATTTTAAGATATTGGAAAAAATAATAAAAAACTAAGTTAACCTGGAAACTAATGGTGACTTGACCCAGGATTGCTACAAAAAATATTTGTTAATTTTTTACTTTTATTCTATTATCTTCCCTTTGTTTTTATTCTGTTGTCTTGCTCTTTAAAAGAGAAGATATCTTTATGTCGTTTAGACTTCTCTTAAGTTTGTGTTTTTCGTGTCTCAGCCCAAGTACTGGGATTTTAGCCTTTTGCTGCCATAGCAGGCTTAAATTCTTATAAAGAAACTTCACATAAAAATAATTTAGTTTTGTTTACCATGAACATTCTAAGAACTTTACAAAGTTTAACTCTCTGAATTTGTGTGTGAGGTCTACAGTCACTGTCTCCACTTCATAGATGCAGAAACTGAAGCAGAGATCTCTTTGTCACTGTTGAGAAGTGTCAGCGGCGATTTTGACTCCACCAACCAATCTTTAGGTCCTGAGTTTTTAACCAGTTTCAAATATCCACTGTCAATTAAATTTCTGACATAATGAGTATGTGAAAATGATAATTATTCCACTTAGCTTTTGCAAACTTCTGGTCTATACCATTGTGTATTATGATGAATAAAAACCAAGGCATTAAAAACTCTGATCAAAGAAATATTGTAGTTTATAATAAAACAGACTGTGTTTGCTGGATGGAAAAGCCAGTATCTTATGCTTGCCATCATTCATGACCTGGTCCACTGGTTGTAAGCTGTGGCATGCTTTGTGAGCTGTTCTTTTTATTTTGTATTCATAAATATCCTTTAGGAACAAACATATGGGTCCTAACCCAGAAGGAAATGATCATACTCATTGTAAAGCCTACCTTTAAAGCAAAGTAGATAACAGTGCACTTACAAAAAATCTATTCAAATAGTGATAAAAGAAGCCCAGCCTGTGGAGGGAGTCTGTGTCCATTTATAGTTTTCCGTCAGTTATGATATTTCCCTTAGGAAATAAGGAAGATCATCCGGCGGTGGTGACACACACATTTAATCCCAGCAATTGGGAGGCAGAGGCAGGCAGATTTCTGAGTTTGAGACCAGCCTGGTCTACAGAGTGAGTTCCAGGACAGCCAGGGCTATACAAAGAAACCATCTCTAGAAAAAAAGAAAACAAAAAACAAAAAGAAAAAAAAAGGAAATAAAGAAGATCATGCTACCTATTGAATTTTACTGTCTTATCCAAATTTGTTTTTAGACACTGATGTGAGCACTTGAAGGCACATTCTGTCATCATTTCTAATTAAATAATGACTATCTGTTACTGGTTCTTTGAGTATTAATTGGATTTATAATGATCTTATGTTGCCAAAATTGTTAAGGCCAGAGTTTGGGCCTTGGCAGCCCTAACAAGCTGGGCTTCACCACCCACCCTTAATATGCCAATTATAGAGGCAAGTAACAGTGAAAACTAGAGAATAGATTTATTCAGTGTGGCCACAGAGGGAAGACATAAAATGGTCCATTGACTCTCCTCAAGTTTATCTTCAAGATACTAATATAAACTTTTAGTTTAGATAGAGGATGAGAGCTATGAATATCTAAGTAGTCCTGGTGAATTTGTGGTCCCACCATCCTTGGCCCATCATTGTTTGGGCTTTTGTCCCACCTGTAAGGTGATCTTACAAATTGTCATAACCCTGTGAAATATTTTCCTAGAAGACAAACTCCTTCTGGCTGACATCAGGCTTTGGTTTTTTCCTTCTTCCAAATTGAGAGTCCTGGTGAAAGTCAAGTTCCTCCAGGGATCATTGTGTTAAGGTTATGATAGTGAAAGGCATTAAAATGTCCAGAGTAATGGGTTCTTAGAATGTACTCACTCGTGGGCTATGTTATCATGCAACAAGAAGGCCCTTGCAAGCTTTTACATGCTAGTGCCATGCTTATGGACTCCCTAGCATTTAGACCAACTAGGCAAAGTAAATCCTTTTTCTTAAAAATTGTCCAGTCTGAGACATCTTGTTATAAAAATAGAACATAGACTGGGTCTGCTAGTAAACATCGAATTCTCAAAAAATTCTGCTTTTAGGAAACATAATAGCTTGGGATGACACTGGTGGCATATGCTATTAGTAAAATTCTGTGACTAACACTGTGCTCACTATACTGACACAGGGCTCAGAGGGATTAGGATTTGAGGACTTCAGAGCAACCTGAGAACTCTAGACCAACCACTTGTTCTTTTTTGGGGTGCGGTGTTTCATGGATTGCCAAAAGATACAAATGTCTATTGATGAAATGAATGGTTGAAAGAATAGAATAGATCAGGAAGAATAGGTTAGGGAAAAGTATATAAAATATGTAAGGATAGTGGCTCATTTGTACACATGGGTACCATCCCATGTTAGAACTAACCATGAAACACTTAGATCTTTATCTGCCTCAGTTTCCCTGTATCCTAAAAGAACTTAGGAAATAGAAACTGGAAAAGAAAATTGATTTATTTATAGTTTGAACAAATCTAATGGGAGGAATGTAATTTTTCCCCCCACCTTGAGACAAACAATGAAAAAGGGCCAGAACATATGTAAATTAATTTGTGATATGGGTTAACCCTGGCCACTCAGGCCTCTGGTTGTTCTTATTGTCTCTATTAACCATTATAGAGATGATGTTTTATTCATGGTACTCAATTAATTCATTTTAAAGAACCTTCAGATTTGAAAGAGAAAAGAATCCTTGAGGTTTTATGGGTAGATTTAAGCTTTCACTATTCTTGACCCAGTGAAGTTCTTTGTTCTTAAGTCCTTTGATATGTACATAGGGAAGCCTTTTGGATCTCTTCTTTGGAGATTGGCTTCTTTCTGTATGTCTCTTTTACACAGATTTTGTCAGTTCAAAAAGCGATAGGTGGGTGGCTGAGGGAAGGGGCACAAGTGTCTCTCATTAGAATATCTCATTTTCACCAGAGTTTCAGCATGAGATCTTGGCTGCATTTCAATTGATGACTACCTTTTGTACTCTTACAGACATAGGATGGAAGCAGAGAAAGCAATTCAGCCTTCCAGACAATCAGCCACCGTAGTATCTTAGGTATCTAGAGCTCTCCCTTTTGTAGAGATTAAGCTATGTCTTTTCTGAGTTTCCATATTGTGCAAGATAATGGCTTTTAGTCTGTACCTTGTCCAGGGTAACCTCATTTTAAAAAGCAGTGTTTCACCATATTTTTTGCATAAATAAAGAGGAAGAATGACTCTGAATATAACTTATGACCTGTTTCAACACCACAGACTAGCAGATATCTTACTCCAAGTAAAAGATATTACCTTCAAATTTACCAGAGTTGATTTGGAACATATGAGCCCATGGGTTGCTAAAACCATATGAGAAAAATAGTCCCAAGAACTTTGTTGAACATGCTAGAACAATAAAGGCTGCAGTGCTTTTACCCTTACCTCATAAGGGCATATAACACTCTGATGAAGACGGTCATACTTGTCTGCTGTCTGACTACCTGGTGTACTGATCACTGAACTGGCAGGAAGAGAATTAAGGAATGTTCCTGAGAGTTCAATTTCAATGTGGTTCTACTGCTTGCATCTTGACAGGGCCCACATAAATCACTTTGCAATACACCCATCCATCCATCCATCCATCCATCCATCCATCCATCCATCCATCCATCCACCTCTACCCCCAGTCCTGTTCTGTGCTTCTGAGGTTCAGCTGTGAACCTCCTGAACTATGCAGGCCTCCAGTAGTTCTCCAACTATGTTCTTTAATATCTAACTGCTATGACTCTGTCTGTTTTAGCTCTATAACTCTGTCTATAAGACACCTTTGGGTGGCACAGCTCTCCAGACTCAAACCCCGCCCGAGGAGAGCTGTTCTCCCAGGAGTGCTGACACACCTAAGATCACAGACTCACAGGGTCACAGGAGGGACAAGTTCCAGTCAGAGACAGTAAGACCAGTTAACACCAGGGATAACCAGATGGTGAGAGGCAAGCACAAGAACATACGTTTTGAGCTGTCAAAGGCAGTACATTTGCCTAGTTCTTAAAATTTTGGGTTTTTTGAATGTTTTTTTGAGAAATTTCACTTGAAATGGACTAATTGTCTCACTTTCTTTTTAATGTTCCAAATTTGGATATAGATCCTTTCAATGTTGAAATATCGTACAATGCAAAAGGAGGATACTTGAGAAAGTGGAAGGGTACATGTAGAGAAACTATGTGAACAATACAATGACCCAGAGAGGTGCCAAAAAGAAAGAAAAACTTGTGTCTGAGAGTGAAATAGTTAAGGATATGACATTTCAAATATGTCAAGTTGAGGTGTTGGTTATCTCAAATCAAAGCTGTTTGAAGAGCTGTAACATCAGAAGGGATCCTTAGCTTGACATTACCTGTATGAAGCAAGCCATAAGAGTTTTTTTTAAAAAGATTTATTTATTTATTATTATATGTAAGTATACTGTAGCTGTCTTCAGACACACCAGAAGAGGGCATCTGATCTCATTACAGATGTTTGTGGGCCACCATGTGGTTGCTGGGATTTGAACTCAGGACCTTTGGAAGAGCAGTCAGTGCTCTTACCAGATGAGCCATCTCACTAGCCTGTCATAGAGTATTTTAAGGAGAGATATATGTTTTTTTTCTTTTTATTTTTCTTAGACATTTTCATTATTTACATGTAAATTTCTCCTTTCCCAGTTTCCCCTCTAAAAAACAAAGAAACAAACAAACCCGACAAAAACAACCCCCCGTTTCCTTCCCCCTCTCCATGCCTGCCACCCCATCCTCTCCCACTTATTGGCCCTGGCATTCCCCTACACTGGGGCACGGAACCTTCAGACCCGAGGTCTTCTCCTCCTATTGATGATCGAATTTGCAATACACATGCTGCCAGAACAATCAGACCCACCATGTGCAGTCCTTGGTTGGTGGTTGAGACCCTGGGAGCTCTGAGGTTGCTAGTTAGTTCATATTGTTGTTCGTCCTAAGGGGCTGCAAATCTCTCAGCTCCATTGGTCCTTTCTCTAACTCCTTCATTGAGGACCCTGTACTCAGTTCAATGGATGGCTG
>NW_022196896.1:35045474-35058222 GCF_008632895.1 Mastomys coucha
ACTCAGAAATCTGCCTGTCTCTGCCTCCCAAGTGCTGGGATTAAAGGTGTGTACCACCACTGCCCAGCTACTCTTATCTTCTATTTAGCTTTACATACCACTAAATACCTTGGAGTTATATCTCCAGAATTAACTGCACTAGTGCAGAGATGAATTTGCTGTATTAATGCTTCAGAAAATTGCTTTTGTTCTCTAAAAGGTATAAAAAATTATTGTCAGGTTATTTCCTTGAACTTGTACTTTTATGTGATGACCCTCAATAAAAAATATTTATTCTTTTCTTTTTTCCCCCACATGTTCTTCTATTGTTTGGGTTGCTAGATCCAGCCTAAAAGTTAGTATAAATGTTAGGAGGCAATAGAGGCAATTAGGCAATAAGAGCATCATTATGATGGAGATGAAGGGCTGAAGCTAAGACCCACCATGTATTGGACTTACTCCCCAGTGAACAAGTAATTTCACTTGCCACCTGAACAAGTAATTTCCTTAACATCTTCCAAATGGCAAGAAACATACAAGCTCACAGAGAGCACAGGGTGAGGGTTGTGTGCTTTTAGTACTTTCCATTAGCATATCTTCTGTTCCTCCCTTTAGTTTTACTCTCTGTTTCATTAAGAATGAATCCCATCACCTAGAACTGGAATGACCTTTACATATTTGTTGAGTTTTCACATGCTTCAGTTAGCTTGTTTTTAGTCCTGAGCTAATGACACTAAATCAAGTATTTGGGCCTATGACCTTTCAGGCCCTAAAGATAGTGTATGGGGATATACACTGAACGATGTAGGCTGCTTAACCCAAGAGAGTTTTGGGAGGTGGTAAGCTTTGTTATGCTGGTTTTCTATGTACCAATAATGTGGCTGAATATGTCCATTTCTTTGATCTGCTTTCTTTTTCTACTACCTCTAGAATCTATAAGGTCTTTAGGCATGCTCTGGGTTGGGCACGGAGGTAAGAACTGAGTAACTCCAGCTTGTTGGTAGTCCATTAAGTTTGGATATCAACTCCTATAACAGTTTCTTTGTTTATACCTAAGTGTGTCATTACACAGTATATATAGATGTTGTGTTTATAATCTGATAATGAAAGCTACAACTAATGGCCATTGTGATGTTTATTTTAGTAAATAAACAACAATAATTTTTGAAAAAAGTTGGCTATGTTGCAAAACTAAAAAACAGCCAAAATATCAATTTAATATTCTCACCATGAGTAGATGTCTTCTTATAAATAATTCACAATCATATTAATATATTATATACATCAATGTATACACATAAACACACACATACACACATGTGTGTATATATATGTATATGTATATATATATATATATGTGCATGTGTGTATGTATAGTATATATTATCCACACTGCATATTATGGTTTGTATTGTTTATTTCTCCACATAGATGGATAATATGGAAATTAATTTTGTAGGTCTTTTTAATAACAAAGACGTCAAATGATAATAAGGTACTAGCATTTATTTATTGCTGAAAAGTGAACATTAGAAGGGATGATTAGTTGCATTTTTATTATGAGAAAATTGAGAGCCATCAATGAACTATTCAGATTGATGATTTTTTTTCTCTTTAAGCATTCACTCAATCTTTCTACAACTTTACCTTATTAACCAAATATTATATAATACAAACTTTTGTTGTTTTATTTTAAAATAAACTTTATAGCAATTATATAGTTCAGCCATATTTACACATCAAAGGAGAAAAAACAAGACAGATAGGCCCTTAATGACTATGTTGAAATACAGAAATTATTTCAGTGTAAAACTTTTCATAGAATTTTTCTCCATAGACTGGGTGGAAAGAACCACCTGGAAGGTTTCCCCAACGTGACTTCCAGTGTTGGATCTTGTGGTAGTCTAAGTGAAAATGACCCCCTTGTGTAGGTTTAGATTATTTTAAAATCAATTCTTTTTTTTTCTTTTTTCATTTTTTTTTCTCGAGACAAGGTTTCTCTGTGTATCCCCGGCTGTCCTGGAGCTCACTCTGTAGACCAGGCTGGCCTCAAACTCAGAAATCTACCTGCCTCTGTCTCCCAAGTGCTGGGATTAAAGGCATGCACCACCACTGCCCTGCTTAAAACCTACTCTTAATAATGACTTTTAAATACATCCACTCCTGTTTTAGCCCATCATCCAAAGGTAGGGGAAAAAGATGGGAAATAGGACAAGAAGATGTGGACCTGTTTAAGAGTAATTCTTTGGGGTGATTTCAATCTCTGTTGTCAGGATCCCAGCAGTCCAGTTCAGTTTGGTATCCTACTATTGTGCCCTTCCCCAAGCCTTGAGTTGGCTAAACAAGTCTTTGACTACTGAAGCCAGGCACTTGGCCTCACTACATCTTCTTGCCTGAGACTTGAGCAGACTGCCCACTGAGCTTGTTTTCCAACAGAATCTAGCTGAAACAAAGCAACAGAATCCAGCAGGAACAAAGGCTAGGCCTTTGGGTTTTCCCCCTATATATTCAGAGTTAAAAATTAAACATTGAGCTTTGACCAGAGAATTTTGTCTTGGCTCATTGTTTCTCCCCTCTGCCCATCCTATTCCATCCCCAGCTCTCCTTCCATGTGTACCCGGTTCTCCATGGCCACTGGACGGCCACATGTTGTTAGGATGCTAAACACGAAGCAGTGGTGTCATCATCAAGTAGAAATTGCCAGGCTTCTACTGAATCAGGACATATCATCTAGAGCAAAGATCAGCAGGGGTTACCAGAGGTTTTCTGCTGTTCCTCTCTCAATGAAGTGAATATTAGTGAAGATTCAAGACCAACGAAGTATTGCAAGGCTAACTATGTAAGCACTTCATCACTATCTGTTGAGTCCTATTTATACTCTCTGCAAATATCACATGTCCTCCCATGAGTCTTGCCTCAGCAAAAATCCACATGGGTTCCACAACAAAACTGCCTGTGAGGTTGCATTAAATGATACAAATAGAAACATATACTTCACCCATTGACTCATATGGAGTGACACTATTGGGAAATGTGAACTTGAGGTAGATGTAGCCTTGTTGGAGTAGATGTGGTCTTGTTGGAGTAGATGTGGCCTTGTTAGAGGAAGTGTGTCACTAGAGGTGACCTTTGAGGTTTCAGAAACTCAAGCTCAGAGTAACTTTTCCTGCTGATGATAGATCAGGATGTACAACTCTCAGCTCCATCTCCAGAACTACTTACTCTGTGAGGATAATGGACAAAATGTCTGAACCTGTAAGGCAGCCCAGTTAAATGATTTCCTCTGTAAGAGTTGTTGTGTTCATCATGTCTAATTATAGAAATAAAACCCTAAGACAAACCTTATTTTGCCTATAAATGAAAATACATACTAATTTCATTTTTGCTTGAAAAAAACATGTAATCCAGAAATTTTAAATGTCAAATGTATGACGAACAGGAAATAAAAACACCTGGTGATACTATAACCAGAGTAGGAAAGAAACGTTTATTGGTTAAGTCTCATAGCATTTCCCATTTGTCTCCCAGTAAGGTAATCAGTGTTTTCTCTGGTTTTAAAAGCTTCTCTACTTTATTTTAATTTATGTACATGTATAATGTCTGCACATATGTATGTACATGTGTGTCCATAAATGCCAGAAATGTGTATCAGATTCCTAAGAAATTTAGTTACGAGCAATTGTGGGTCAGCTGATATGGATATTAGTAACTGAGTTCTGCAAGAGGAGCATGTGCTTTTAACTGCTGACCATTCTAGTCCCCAGTTCTCTATTGAAGAATATTTAGTTCATGGGTATATATCTCCAAACACAGTTTTGTTTTAACTTGAAAAACAGAACACACCTAGATTTTTGAGGAGGTGCAATTGACCAGTATTAGATGACTGTGTGAGAAGAAACCTGCAGACAGGTCAATGTTTGGAGCTAATCCTGGGCATCTCCGAAGAGTGTAAGAGTACCTGTCCAGGAAGCTATGAGGCATGGTATAAACTGCATACTTGGGGATACTTGGCAGCAAGTCTATGGAACAGAGCCCCCATCAGAAGAAGATTCCTTTGGATGTGTGGCTTCTAAACCCTCTGTAGCTTTCCTCCTGTACTCTGATGTTATTACCAGTGATGGAAGGAATGTTTACAGGTGATCTGAACACCAAGGTTCATATTTTGGAGATTAGGTAGGCACTCTGGGACTCCAGCCCTCATCATATTAATCTGATCACATTGAGTAAACATTATGCTGGCACAGTTTTTACTGTAGTCTTTCTTTCTGTGCAGGGCTTTGTATGTACTATGTATTGTTCTTCTCTGTGTGACAGATCTCCTAGTTCCTTTGTCCATGTACTCTCTACTTACATACATGCTTACTTTCTGACTTATGTACTTTTTTACTTTATTCTCACTGTGATGAAACTCATTTTCCTATAGTTTTCTTTTTTCTTCTTTTAAGTGAAGTTCTGTAGGTGGTATGCTTTTGATGTGCTGTTTTGATATATTTCAGTGTAATCTTTATGGGTCATTGCTATCTCAGATATAAAATTCTAGGTCATAAATAACTTTCCTTCATTGATTTAAAAATCTTTATCAAAAATTTTTTTGAAGAATTTTATATACTGCATTTTGAGCATATTCTCTCCTTCCCTAATTCCTTTCTGAACCTATCCTATTTTGTGTTATCATTTTAAAAAGCCCATTATAATGGTTTGCATAAAATATTTGCCATAGTATTGGAAATTTGATAGCTTAATCCATAGTTTGAAGAACTGTTTGGGGAAGTTTATGTGATGTAGTCTTGGAGGAGGAAATACGAGCTTTATCAACAAAACATGTGAGATGGAAGAGAGAAATTCAGACATTGAAGATACAAGAGAAGAAATAAATATATTGGTCAAAGAAAATCTTAAAACTAAAAAATACTCAACATAGAGCATCCACAAAACATGTGAGACACTCTGAAAATATCAAATATAAGAATAATAGAAATAGAAGAAAGAAAAGAGTTCCAGTTCCAAGGGCCATAAATTTTTTTTTAAATCATACAAGAAAAATTTCCTAACCTAAAGAAAGAGATGCCTATAAAGGTACAAGAAGTATACAGAATGCTTCTAGTTTTCTTCTGCACCTGGGAACAGACCCTGTGCTAGAGCACTCTATACACCAATCCCACCCAGAGAAAGCTTGACCCCAGGAGTACTGATACCACCAGGTTCACAGACACAATATCATCCCCAGGAGTTCTGATATACCCAGGCTCACAGGCTCAAAGGAGGGATAGGCTCCAGTCAGAGATAGCAAGGCCAGCTAACACCAGAGATAAACAGAAGGTGAGAGGAAAGAGCAAGAATATAAGCAACAGCAACCAATGTTACTTGACAACATCAGAACCCAGTTCTTCCACCACAGCAAGCTCTGGATACCTCAACACACCTGAAAAACAAGATTCTAATCTCATGATGATGATAATGGACTTTAAGAAGAACATAAATAACTACCTTAAAACATACAGGAGAATGCAGATAATGTAGAAGCACTAAAAGTGGAAACACATAAATCCACTAATTGCCAGAGCAATAAGACAACAAAAGGAGGTCAAAGGGATACAAATTGGAGAGTTAAGAATATTACTATTTGCAGATGATATGATAAGTGAACCCAAAAATTCCACTTGAGAACTCCTTCAGCTGATAGACAACTTCAGCAAAGTTACTGGATATAAAATAAACTGAAACAAACCAGTAGCCTTTCTCTACTCAAAGGATAAATACGCTGAAAAGGAAATTAGGGAAACAACACCCTTCGCAATAGTCACAAATATTATAAAATACCTTGGTGTGATTCTAACAAAGTAAGGGAAAGATCTGTACAACAAGAACTTCAGGCTTCAGAAGAAAGAATTTGAAAAAGACTTTAGAAGATGGAAAGGTCTCCCATGCTCATGGATTAGGAGGATTAACATAGTAACAATTGCCATTTTACCAAAAGCAATCTACAGAAACAATGCAATCCCCAACAAAATTCCAACTTAATTCTTCACAGAGATAGAAAGAGCTATTCTCAAGTATATTTGGAAGAACAAAAAAACCTAAGCTAGTGAAAACTATTCTCAAGAAAAAGAGAACTTCAGGGGGAGTCATCATCCCTGACCTCAAGCTGTATTACAGAGTAATAGTGATAAAACTCACATGGTATTGGTACAGAGACAGGTATGTAGACCAATGGAATAGAATTAAAGACCCATACATGAACCCACACACCTACTGTCACTTGGTCTGTGACAAGGAAGCTAAAACCATCTAGTGGAAAAAAGACAGCATATTCAACCAATGTTGCTGGCTTAAGTGTAGGTTGGCATGTGGAAGAATGCAAATTGACCCATTCTTATCTCCTTGTACAAGGCTCAAGTCCAAGTGGATCAAGAACCCCCACATAAAACCAGAAACACTGAATCTAATAGAAGAGAAAGTAGGCAAAAGCCTTGAAACAATGGGCACAGGGGAAATTTTCCTGAACAGAATACCAGTGGCTTATGCTCTAAGATCAAGAATCGACAAATGGGACCTCATACAATTGCAAAGCTCTTGTAAGGCAAAGGACACTGTCAATAGGACAAAATGATAACCAATAGATTGGGAAAAGATCTTTACTAATCCTACATTTGATAGAGGGCTAATATCCAATATATACAAAAAACCTCAACAAGTTAGACTCCAGAGAACCAAATAAACCAAATAACCCTATTAAAAATGGGGTACAGAGCTAAACAAAGAATTCTCAACTGAGGAATACCAAATGGCTGAGAAGCACTTAAAGAAATGTTATGTCATGTCCTCCCCATCCGGCAAGAAAGACGCGACCCGGGAACTCTTCCTTTTAGCAGTTTATTTCAGGAACCTTTTAACAATGTTTCTCCCTCCTGCTTCTCCCTCCTGCTCCTCCTGCCTGCTTCTCCTACTTCTGGCTTCTCCGCTCCTGTGTCTCTCGAGCAGTTACTTAACTCCGCCTTCCTGTCTCTGGGGAGCCGATACTTAAGCTCCACCTTCTGGCCCACTCTTAGCCATTGAGTACTCCCAAGCTTAGCCAATCCCAATGGGCCATGTGGCAAAAGCAGATAGGTCACCAGATGCGGAAGCAACCAGTGGCAGCAAGCTTAGCCAAATGAGAGCTTGCTTATGAGACCACTTGCTCTTGGAACGACTCTCCACAATGTTAAACATCCTTAGTCATCAGGGAAATGCAAATCAAAATGACTCTGAGATTTCACCTCATACCAATCAGAATGGCTAAAACCAAAATCTCAGGTAACAGCAGATGCTGGCAAGGATCTGGAGAAAGAGGAACATTCCTCCATTGCTGTTGGAATTGCAAGCTGGTATAACCAGTCTGGCGGTTTCTCAGAAAATTGGACATCGTATTACCTGTAGACCCTGCTATACCACTCCTGGGCATATACCCAAAAGATGCTCCAACATATAACAAGGAGACCTGCTCCACTGTGTTCATAGAAGCCTCATTTATAATAACCAGAAGCTGAAAAGAACTCTGATGTCCCTCAATAGAAGAATAGATACAGAAAATGTGGTACAGTTACACAATGGAGTACTACTCAGCCATTAAAAACAATGACCTTATGAAATTTGCAGGCAAATGGAAAGAACTAGAAAATATCCTGAGTGATGTAACACAGTCATATGAACTGTGAGTACATGTAATATGTACTCACTGATAAGTAGATATTAGGAAAAAAGCTCAGAATACCCATGATACAACTTACAGAATATGTGAAGGTCAAGAATGAAGACCAAAATGTGGATGCTTCAGTCTTAATAGAAGGGGGAACAAAATAATCATGGGAGGTAGAAGGTGGGCAGGAATTGGGAGGAATAGAGGAAGGAATTAGGAAAAAAATGGGGGGAGCGGATCAGGTGTGGGAAGTGTACAGAGGGTCAGAAAATTGAACTGATATGTGGAACAGTGTGCGATATAATTGGGGTAGTCAACAGAAATCACCGATGCC
Source organism: Mastomys coucha (assembly GCF_008632895.1). NCBI lineage: Eukaryota > Metazoa > Chordata > Mammalia > Rodentia > Muridae > Mastomys > Mastomys coucha. The sequence goes on from NW_022196896.1 coordinate 35,053,463, forward strand.
AGGAAAGCAAGAGGCTCCCGGGTCCCAATGGGGATGACCTTAGCTGAAATACCCAACAAAGGGGAGAACCTGTAGAGACCTTATCCAGATGTTAGGCCCTGTTTGAGGAATGGGGCCACCAACCCTTCTTAAAATTTTAACCCCAAACTGCTCCTGTCTAAAGGAAATACAGGACAAAGAATGGAGCAGAGACTGAAGGAAAGGCTATCCAGAGACTGCCCTACCTGGGGATCCATACCATATGCAGCCACCAAAGCCAGACACTAATGCAAATGTCAAGAAGTGCTTGCTGATAGGGGCCTGATACAGATGTCTTCTGTGAGGCTCAGCCAGAGCCTTATACAGATACAGATACAGATGATACAGATACAGATACAGATACAGATACAGATACAGATACAGATACAGATACAGATACAGATACAGATACAGATGCTTTTAGGCAACCATTGGACTGAGCAAGGCGACCACAATGTAGGAGTTAAGGGAAGGAGCTGAAGGGGTTTGCAACCCCATAGGAAGAACAACAATATACACCAATCAGGCCCCCCACCTACATTTATAAAAACACTTTACTAAAGCTCAAAACACACATTGAACCCCACACAATAATAGTGTGAAAGTTCCACACCTCACTTTCACCAGTGGACAGGACATTGGAGTAGAAACTAAACTGAGACACAGTGAAATTAATGGAGTTTATGAACAAAATGTACCTAACAGATATCTATAAAACATTTTACCCAAACACAAAAGAATACACATTCTTTTCAGCACCTCAGGAACCTTCTCCATAACTGACCATACAATTGAACAAAGCAAGCCTCAACAGATATAAGTAGATTGAAATAACCCCTTCTATCTTCTTATATCACCAAGGATTAAAGGTAGATTTTAAGAACAACAGAGACAATAGAAATCTACATATTTATAGAAAAATGAACAATTCTCTACTCAATGATCACTTGATCAGGGAAGAAAGAAATGAATTAAAGAATTTCTAGAATTCCATGAAAATAAAGGCAGATCTTACTCAACCTTGTGGTATATTATGAAAGCATGTTTAGTAGAAAGTTCATATCACTAAGTGCTTTCATAAAGAAATTGGAGAGATCACATACTAGCAGCATAGCAGCATACTTGAGAGCTCTAGAACAAAAAGAAGCAAACACACCCAAGAGGAGCAGAAAGAGATGGCAGAAAATAGTCAAACTCAAGTCTGAAATCAATCAATTAGAATTAAAGAGAATAACATAAAAAAAAAATCAACAAAACCAAGAGCTAATTCATTGAGAAAATAAACAAGATAGACAAACCCTTAGCTAAACTAAATGACACAGAGACTGTATCCAACTTAAAAAAAATTAGAAATGAAAAGGGAGACATAACAACAGAAACATGAGGAAATTAAAAAAATCAAATGTAGGTCTTAATTCAAAAAGCTGTACTCTTCAAAACTGTAAAATCTATACAAAATGGGTGATTTTCTAGACAGATAGCAGCTACCAAAGTGAAATCAAGATCAGGAAAACTATGTAAACAGTCCTTAAGTAAGAAGAATTAGACATTCAAAGTCTCCCAACTAAAGAAAGTCCATGGACAGAAGGTTTTAGTGCATAATTCTACCAGAGTTTCAAAGGAGAGCTTGTACCAATACTCCTCAAACTATTCCCTCAAAATAAAAATGAAAGGAGCAAGTCCAAATGCATTCTATGAGGCCACAATCACCCTGACACCTAAACCTCACAGACTCAACAAAGAAAGAGAATTTTAGACCAAGTTTTCTTATGAACATTGATTCAAAAATACTCAATAAAATACTTGCAGATCTAATCCCATAATGCATCAAAAATATTATTCATCATGATCAATGAGGCTTTATACCAAGATACAGGGTTATTTCAATATAAGGAAATCCATCAACATAATCTACCATATAAACAAACTGAATAAAAAAAAATCACATGATCATTTCATTAGATGCTAAAAGAGCCTTTGAGAAAATCCATCCACCCTTCATGTTAGAAGTCTTGGAGAGATCAGGGATACAAGGTACATACTTAGCACAATAAACAAAATATACAACAAGCCCATAGCCAACATCAAATTAAATGCAGAGAAACTTAAAGCAATTCCTCTATTCCTCTATAATCACTGACAAAACAAAGCTGTCCACTCTTTCCCTATCTATTCAATATAGTACTTAATATTCTAGCTAGAGACAATAAACAGATCAAGGGATATGAGATGGAAATGAAGTCCAAATATCACTCTTCAGAGATGATACAATAGTATATATAAACAACCCCCAAAAATCTACCTGAGAACTACTATAGATGATAAAGACTTTCAGGAAAGTGGCTATATTAAAAATTAACTCAAAGAAATCAGGAGCGGTCATTTATACAAATGATATATACCCTGAGAAAGAAATTAGGGAAACAACACCCTTCACGATAGCCATAAATAATATAAAATATATTTATGCAACTCTAACCAAGCAAGGAAAAGACTTTCATGACAAAAACTTCAAGTAACTGTTGAAAGAAATTGAGGAAAATATCAGAAGATGAAAAGATCTACCATGCTCATGGATAGATAGGAGTAACAATGAAAATGGCCATCTTACCAAAAGCAATCTACAGATTCATTGCAATCCCCCTCAGAATTCCAATACCTTTCTAACATACTTTGAAAGAGTAATTCTCAACTTTATAAGTAAAAACTAACAAAAAATACCAGGATAGCTAAAACTATACTGAACAATAAAAGAACCTCTTGAAGAATCACCACTCCTGATATCAAGCTGTATTTCATGGCAATTGTAATCAAAACTCTATGGTATCAGTATAGAAACAGACAGGTTGATTGATGAAATTAAATTGAAAAAACCTGAAATAAATCCACATACCTACAAACACTTGATTTTTGTCAAAGTAACCACAATCATAAAATGGAAAAAAGAAAGCATCTTCAACAAATATTACTTGTCTAACTAAATATCTACATGTAGAAGAATCAGAATAGGTCTACACTTATCACTACAACAACTCAAGTACAAGTGGATCAAAGACCTCAACATAAAACTGGATTTTCTATATCTAACAGAACAGAAGAAGGGACATAGCCTTGAACACATTGGTACAGAAGACAAGTTCTGGCTCAAGCTGTAAGATTAAAAATTAAAAATGGAACCTTATGAAACTTAAAAGCCTCTCTAAGACGAAAGACACTATACCTAGGAAAAAACAACAGCATAGAGATTGGCAAAAGATCTTAACTAATCCTCCATCTGATAGAGGGCTAAAATCCAAAATATATAAAGACTTTAAGAAGTTAGACACCCATAAACCAAGTTATCCCAGTTTAAAAATGGGGTGGAGAGAGGATGGCCAAGTCACTCATCAATAGGAAGAGAGGACCTTGGTCCTGTGAAGGTTCTATGCCCCAGTATAGGAGAATACCAGGGCTAGGAAGTGGGAAAGGGTGGAGTGGTGAACAGCGAGAAGGCGGAAGGAACAAGGGATTGTTTTAGTTTTTATTTTTATTTTATTTTATTTTATTTTATTTTTCTTTTCTTTTCTTTTTCTTTTTTCTTTTGGAGGGGAACCTGGGAAAGGAGATATTGTAAATAAAGAAAACATCTAATAAAAAAATATTATATTGAAAAACAAGCATAAGTTAAAAAAATGGGGTACAGATTTTCTCTCCGGTGAGTTTCTAAGACAGGAGCAGCCAGCCAGGAGGCACAGGCCCCACCAGTCGCAGGGGAGTTGCAGGGAAGCAGGGACAGGATCCTCTCAGCTTCCCAGTGAAGAGGTGGATCAGCGACTTTCTCTGCCCCTTCCCTGAAAGTGGATGGCCTGCCTCCAGGGAGTGTTTTAACCCAGAGATTCAGGTGAGATCTGCCATATTCTCTCTGGTGAGTTTCTAAAACTGGAGTAGCCAGTTGGGAGGCACAGGCCCCACGAGTTGCAGGGGAGTCACAGGGCAGCAGGGACAGGAGAAGCTCTAATCAGAGACACTAAGAACATCTAACACCAAAAATCAAAAGATGGCAAAAGGTAAACACAAGAATCCTACCAACAGAAACCAAGACTACTTGGCTTCATCAGAACCTAGTACTCCCACTGTTAGCATCCAGAACCTGCCTGTGGCAGATATGTGGGCGGGTCCACAGACCTGTCGCCAGGGCAACAACGACCATATTCCCAGAATCCATTGGGCTCAGCTCCCACCTTTACCTGCATTACTACGTCACCACACATATAAATATATGGGTAGTTCCTTCCATCTTTCTCTCTTCTCTCTCTCCTCTCTCTCTCCCTTCACGCGCCGCGGTCCTCACTCCCCCCCCCCCTAATTAAACTTCCAAAAACACAGAGCTGCTTGTACCTGGTGTCTGTGGATGCGCTGCTGAGAGCCAAACATATCATTGGTGCTGAACCCGGGAGTGGCTGTCACCCCACCACCGCTGCTGAGCCGCTGCCACCACCGCTGCCGCCGGGCTGTGTCCTGCCCACCTCCACCTGGTCCGCCATGGCCACGTGGAAACAGCCAAGCCGCATCCTGCCCGCCGGCAGCCGCCCGGACCCTGCGCGGGGGAGCTCGGCCGGCCCGGGGCGACTAGGGCCGGGCGGGAGCCGGGGCGGGAGCCGGGGTGGGCTGCGGCGGAGTCCCATCGCCCGCTGTTACTGCTGCTGCTGCTCCTGCCTGGTTTCATCCTGTTCCCAGCACACTCACCGCTGCAAGCGGCTGCT
>NW_022196896.1:35058233-35058816 GCF_008632895.1 Mastomys coucha
AAGGGTCTTAAAATCTTGCTTCTCCTATCTCAGCCTCTCTATTAGTAGTATTGTTTAATTCATGTTTTACATTATACTATGGTTTTCAGAACAGCTTATATATTTCAAAAGTATTTATATACTCAAACAAAACGTAGACAATTAACTAGGGAGGTGGCTTGTAAGAGAACAACAAAGTGAGACTGAATGCTTTGCTTGACATTTGTAACTCTTGTATCAAGTTTGAAGAAGATGACTTTATAAGTTACTCTTTCTCTGAGATGAATGCTTTTCAAAATTATCATATATAATGAAGCAAATTCTTACCCTCACCTAATGTCTGTGCCACCCTCCAAGCAGAACAATTTTTCATTGAAACAGTTGGTGAATGACTTTATGGATAGACCATCTTAATACCTATACCATTTCTTAAATGAATGTAACCTGTTCTCTGTGGGCTGAAAATGAAGTCACTCACTCAAGTCAAATAGCTTTGACGATACCAGGAAGTCTGTATCCAAAAATGGAGCCTACACTTCATTTCTTGGTGCAGCAGAACTATCAACTCTCAGCTTAGCTACAATGGAGGTAAAATCCTTTGGTG
>NW_022196896.1:35060490-35100075 GCF_008632895.1 Mastomys coucha
CAGATTCAATGCAATCCCCATCAAAATTCCATCTCAATTCTTCACAGACTTAGAAAGAGCAATTTGCATATTCATCTGGAACAACAAAAGACACAGGATAGCCAAAACTATTCTTGACAATAAAGGAACCTCTGGTGGAATCACAATCCCGGAACTTAAGCTGTACTACAGAGCAATTGTGATAAAAACTGCATGGTATTGGTACAGTGACAGGTATGCAGATCAATAGAACAGAATTGAAGACCCAGAAATGAACCCAGGAACCTATGGTCACTTAATCTTTGACAAAGGAGCTGAAACCACCCAGTGGAAAAAAGACAGCATTTTCAACAGGTGGTGCTGGCTCAACTGGCGGTTAACATGTAGAAAAATGCATATCAATCCATTCCTTTCTCCTTGTACAAAGCTCAAGTCCAAGTGGATCAGAGTCCTCCACATCAAAGCAGATACATTGAAACTAATAGAAGAGAAAGTGGGGAAGAGCCTCGAGCAAATAGGCACAGAGGAAAATCTCCTGAAGAGAATGCCAATAGCTTCTGGTCTAAGATCAAGAATTGACAAATGGGACCTCATAAAGTTGCAAAGCTTCTGTAAGGCAAAAGACACTGTCAATAGAACAAAATGGCAACCAACAAATTGGGAAAAGATCTTTACCAATGCTATATCTGATAGAGGGCTAATATCCAAGGTATACAAAGAACTCAAGAAGTTAGACTCCAGAGAACCAAATAACCCTATTTAAAAATGGGGTACATAGTCAAGCAAAGAATTCTCAATTGAGGTACACCGATGGCTGAGAAGCACCTAAAGAAATGTTCAACATCCTTAGTCATCAGGGAAATGCAAATCAAAACAACTCTGAGATTCCACCTCACACCAGTCAGATTGGCTAGGATAAAAGACTCAGGGGACAGCAGATGCTGGAGAGGTTGTGGAGAAAGAGGAACATTACTTCATTGCTGGTGGGATTGCAAACTGGTACAACCACTCTGGAAATCAGTTTGGTGGTTCTTCCAGAAATTGGACATAGTTCTACTGGAGGACCCAGCTATATCACTCCTGGGCATATACCCAAAAGGTGCTCCAAAATGTAATAAAAATACATGCTCCACTATGTTCATAGCAGCCTTATTTATAATAGCCAGAACCTCGAAACAACCCAGATGTCCCTCAACAGAGGCGTGGATACAGAAATTGTGGTACATCTACATAATGGAGTACTACTCAGCTATTAAAAACAATAAATTTATGAAATTCTTAGGGAAATGGATGGATCTGGAGAATATCATCCTGAGTGAAGTGACCCAATTACAAAAGAACACACATGGTATGCACTCTCTGATAAGTGGTTATAAGCCCAGAAGTTCGGAATACAGGAAGAACAACCCACATACCACAAGAAACTCAAGAAGAAGGAAGATCAAAATGTGGACATTTCATTCCTTCTTAAAAGGGGGAACCAAATACCCACGGAAGGAGTTGCATTGATTAACTAAGGAGCAGAGAATGAAGGAAGGACAAGCCAGCCTAAAATAGCTATCTCCTGAGAGTCCCTGACAGTACCTGACTAATACAGATGTAGAGGCTCACAGCCATCCATTGAACTGAGTACAGGGTCCCCAATGAAGGAGTTAGAGAAAGGACCTATGGAGCTCAGGGTTTTGCATTCCCTTAGGATGAACAACAATATGAACTAACTAGCACCCTCAGAGCTCCCAGGGTCTCAACCACCAACCAAGGGCTGCACATGGTGGGTCAGATTATTCTGGCACCACGTGTATAGTAGAGGATTGCAAATTTGATCATCAATAAGAGGAGAAGACCTTGGCCCTGTGAAGGTTCTCTGCCTCAGAGTAGGGGAATGCCAGGGCCAATAAGTGTGAGAGGGTGGGGTGGCAGGCATGGGGATGGGGGAGGTAACAGGTATTTGTTCTTGTTATTTTTGTTTGTTTGTTTTTTGGAGGGGAACCTGGGAAAGGAGAAATTTACATGTAAATAAAGAAAATATTTAATTAAAAAATGGGGTACAGAGCTAAACAGAATTCTCAAAGGAGGAATTTCAAATGATGAAGAAACAATTAAAGAAATGTTCAACATATTCTGTCATTAGGGAAATATAACTCAAAATGACTCAGGTTCCATCTGACATCCATCAGAATGGCTAAGATAAGAAACTCAAGTAAGTGTACTTGTTGGTAGGGATGTCAAGAGAGAGGAACAGTCCTCTATTGATTGTGGGAGTCTGAGCTTATAACACCACTAGGAAAATCAGTCTGGTAGTTTCTTGGAACATTGGAAGGAGGTCTACTTGAAGATTCAGCTATACCTTTCCTGAGCATATGCCCAAAGGAAGCTTCACCATATCACATGGACACATGCTCCTCTATGTTCATAGCAGATTTATTTGTAATAATTAGAAACTGGAAAAAAATCAGGTACTCTCAATTGAGAATTGGGAACAAAATATGTAGTTCATTTACACCATGAAATACTATTTGCCTGCAAATAGATCAACTTAGAAAATATCATCCTGAGTGAGTTAACCCAGACCCCAAAGGAAATGCATGGTATATACTCATAGATGGGTTTTAGCCATAAAGTACAGGGACCCAAAGGAAATACATGGTATGTACTCACTTATAAATGGATTTTAGCTGTAAAGTACAGGATACTCATGCTACTTTCCACAGACCCAAAGAAGCTAAACAAAAGAAAGCCCATGTGATGATGCTTGAATCTCACTTAGAAGAGGGAATAAAATGGTCACAGGAGTCAGATGGATGGAGGGAGCTGGATAAGAGAGAAGATGGAGAGGGGGGTTGGGAGGTTCAAGATTAGATGTGGAAAGAGAGAAGAGAAAGGGCTAGAGGGCCAGGAGAATGAATGGAAATTGGCTGTTCTTGGGGGTACTGGTTGGGTAGGGGCACCTCTAGGAATTATCAGAGATATGGCATGGGGAAGCTCCCAGGAGTCAATGTGGGTGACCTAAGCTTAGATGCATACCAGTAGGGATGTGGAACCTAAAGAGACCACCTCCTTTAGCCAAGTAGAACCCCTGGTGTTGGGTAAGGACACCTACAAACCTGTTGACCCAAAATTTGTCCTGTCTTAAAGAAATTCAGGGACAAAGAAGGAGCAGAGACTATGGGAATGGCCAATCAATAGCTAGTCCCACTTGAGACCCATTCCATGGACAAAACACCAGTTCCTGACACTATTAATGATACTTTGTTGTGGATGTAGACAGGAGCCTAGCAAAACTAGCAGCTGACTGAAATAGATGTAGACACCCATACCCAAACACTGTATGGAGCTTAGGGAGTCTTATGGAAGACTCGGGAGATTAACAGAGGGCCCAGAGTGGGATAGGATCCCCACTGGAATACCAAAAAAGTCAACTAACATGGTTCCTGTGGGGTTTCCAAGACTAAACAACTAACAAAAGAGCATATACCAGCTGGATCTAGTCCCCTATATGTAGTAGACATGCAGCTCAGTCTTCATGTGAGTCACCAACAACTGGAGCAGGGTATGTCCCTAAAAATGTTTCCTCTCTATGCAATTCATTTCCCTAACTGAGTTGTCTTGTTTGGTATTAGAGGGAGAGGATGTACCTAACCTGGTAGAGACTTGATGTACAAGGGTGGGGAAATATCCATGGTATGCCCCATCCTCTCAGAGGAGAAGAGAAAGGGATACTGGTAAGAAAGACTAGGTGAGGGAGTACTGGGAGGGTGATAGCAATTGAGATGTAAGACAAAGATTCCACTTTTCTATATCTAGTTGGAGGGTAAGTCTGACAGAGGTCAAGGGGATACAAATTGAAAAGAAAGAAGTCAAAGTATGATTATTTGCAGGTGGTATATAAGAGTATACATAGTGCCCCCCCAAATTTCTTTGAGGGAGCTCTTATGCTAAAGTTCTACATCCTCATTGATGGGGCTGGATACAAGTTTAGTTAAAACCAAACCAACAACTACAACAACAAACAAACAAAATGAAATAAAAACAACAACAACAACAACAACAACAAAAACAAACCAAAACAACAATAACCAAAACAGTAACCTTTCTTTGTACAAATGACAAATGGACAGAGAAAGAATTCAGGAAACCAGTATTCTTCAATAGCCACAAATAATATGTAAAATATCTTGTAATAGCCTTAACTAAGCAAGTTAACAACATATATAATAAAAACTAGTTTTTTTATTAAAGGAATTTAAGAGAACATGAAAGACAGAAAAATCTCCCATAGTCATGGATCAGTAGAATTAACACAGTAAAAATGGACATTTCACCAAAAGCAATCTACAGATTCAATGGAATCCCCTCAAAATTCCAACATAATTCTTTGGAAATCTTGAAAGGACAATGCTCAATTTCATTTGAAAAACAAAACAAAACAAAAACAAACCCAAGACTGCTAAATAATCCTGAACAATAAAAGAACTTCTAGAGGTATCACTATCCCTGATTTCATGCTGTGCTATAGAGCTTTAACAATAAAAGCCACATGATATTGGTATAAAAAGAGATATGTTGATCAAGGAATCAAATTGAAGTTCCAGATGTAAATATATGCACCTATGGATACCTGATTTTTGATAAGGAAGCTAGAAATATACAACTGAAATAGAAAACATCTTAAACAAATAGTGCTGATCTAACTGGATGTTGGCATGTAGGAAAATGCAATTAGATTCATAGTTTGCACTTCGCACAATACTAAAAACCAAATGGATCAAAGATGTCAGCATAAGACAAGATACACTGAACCTGATTGAAGACTAAGTGGGGAATAACCTTGAAAACATTGGCACAGGGGACAGCTTTCTAATGAGAATGCCAACAATGCAGTCACTAAGATCAATGATTAATAAATGGGACCTTGTGAAACTGAAAAGCTTCTGAAAGGCAAAGGAAGCCATCAATAGGACTAAATGGAAGCCTACAGAGAGAGAAAAGGATTTTGCCAGCTCTACATTCAATAGAAGGCTAATCTCAAAGGCATACAAGAACTCAAGAAACTAGACATGAACAGACCATGTGATCAAACTAAATGTGGGGTACAAATCTAAACAAAAAATTCTCAGTAGAGGAATATGGAGTGTCTGAGAAACACTTCAAGAAATGTTTGACCACTTTAGCCATCAGAAATCAAAACTACCTTGAGCTTTTATCTTATACCTGTTAGAATGGCTAAGGTCAGTTCCACAAGTGATAGCTCATAATGGAAAGGATGTGGAGCAAGGGTAACATTCGTTCATTACTTCATTTCTGGTGAGAGTGCAAAACTTGTACAGCCACTTTGGAAATCAATATGGCTGCGTCTCAGAAAATTTGGAATCAATCTGCCTCAACACTCAGCTGTACATCTCAGAGCCATACACATAAAAGATGCTACATGCTACCACAAGGTTAGTTGCTTAGATATGTTCATTGAGGCTTTAGTCATAATAACCATAAACAGGAAACAACCTAGATAACTCTCAAACATAGAATAGATAAAGAAAATCTGTTATATTTACGCAATGGAGTATTACTCAGATATTAATAGTAATATGAAATTTTCAGGCAAATGGATGGAACTAGAAAAAAATCATCTTGAGTGATGCAATCTAGACCCAGAAAGAAAAAAACTGGTATGTGTCCACTTAGAAGTGGATATTAGCTGTTAAATAAAGAATAATAACACTGCGATTCACAGACACAGGGAGGCTAAGTAACAAAGAGGGCTCAAGGATGGAAATGTGGATCTTCTTGGGAATGAGAAATAGAATATATTTTATGAGTGAACTGGGTGTGAGTAGGGATGAGAACAGTAGGGATCGGGTAGGGTTTGGGAGGAATGGAGGGAGAGAGTACAGGGAGAGAAGATTGAGATTGGGGGCATATTAGGGGTCATGTGAAAACCCAGTGGAATCTGTGTGAGTGACTTTAGCTAGGACTTCTAGTAATGGAGTACACCTGGTCTGAACAGCCATCTTCAGTAACCAGGCAAGGCTTCAAGTGGTGGGGTAGGACACTGACCAGCTGCAAAGCCTTTGACCTAAGTTGCCTTGTTGCAAGATATGCTGGGGCAATTGTGTCTCAGAACTTGTATGAGTGGCCAACCAAAGACTTGTCTAACTTGAGGACCATGCCAAGAGAGGGGGCCCATGCCTGATACTGTCTGAATTGTCAGGAATCAGAACCTGGATAGCCCAGAAACTTAGGGTAGAACCGATATGAATGGCAAAAACAAAACAAAACAAAACAAAACAAAACAAAAAAAACCCAAATGATTTTTAATGATATTCTACTGAGCTCATAGATTGGTGCCTTGTCCAATTGTCATCAGAAAGCCTTCTTCTCATAGCTGATGGTAAAATATGTACATTCCTTCAGGCAAACATTAGATAGAGCTCAGATAAGCCTGATAGATGGGGAGGAAACATTTCAAGAGTCAGAGGGGATTGAGGAGACCAGGAGTACACTGCCAACTGACTCAACTAAGCGCGTCTCAAATGGGGTCATAGAGACTGAAGATGCATGGAGCCTTTCTACAACAGATCCTCTGTGTATGTTAGCGCTGTAAGCTTGGTGTTTTTGTTGGATTCCTAACAATGGGAGTAGGTTGTCTCTAACTTGTCTGAGTGTCCTTGAGAACCTTTGCTTCCTAATAAGTTACCTCATTTAGCCTTGATAGGTGAGTTTGTGTCTTGTGTGCTGTAATTGGTTGATATCTTTTGGAGAACTGCTCTTTTCTGAAGGAAAATGGAGGGAGAGTTGGTCTGGGGTAGAGAAGTGCTGGTGAGGAACTGGAAAGAGTGGAGGGAGAGGAAAATGTGATCAGGATATATTATATGAAAGAATAGCTTATTTTAAATTTTAAAAAGGGGGAGGAAATACACAAAATTTTTATTTAATAGTCTGTGTGTTATTTTTATAACTTATGGATATGTCTGAATGTCATGTACTACCATGGTATCCAGAAGTTAGCATATGGCTCATTGGAGTTACAGATGTTTGTGAGCTGTCATTTAACTATGTAGGTAATGTGAGCAAGGCCTAATCCGAACAAAAAGAATACATTAAATGTTACACACACACACATACACACACATTTAAAATTGATTTCTTGGTAACAAGTTCATTGACTTAAATAAAATAGTAAATTCTGTGAGAAAAGTATACCAAATATAACGTGTAAAAAGACAGGAAATTCAAATATTCCTAACTTTTGAGAGGGATTGAATTTCTAATAAAAGTTTCATGAAAACTTCTGGCTAAAATGTCTTTGTCGATATAGTCCATCAATGAACAAATACTATTAAGCTAATACATACCTTTTCAGACAGTGAAAGAAAAATTTTCTTTTCTTTTAGATTTTTATGTAGCTCAGGTTGGATTAGAACCTATGCTCTCGGGCTGGCGAGATGGCTCAGCGGGTAAGAGCGCTGACTGCTTTACCCAAGGTCCTGAGTTCAAATCCCAGCAACCACATGGTGGCTCACAACCATCTGTAATGAGATCTGACACCCTCCTCTGGTGCTGTCTGAAAGACAGCTACAGTGTACTTACATATAACAATAAATAAATAAATCTTTAAAAAAAAAAAAAAGAAAAGAACCTATGCTCTTTCTGCCTCTGTTTTCTGGTTGTTTGAGGTGTAGCCTCGTGCCACCATACTGATTTTCAAATTGTTTTATGAGACCAACATTACTCTAATACCCAAGCCTGAGCAAACATGTAAATTTATATATATAAATGTCAAATAGAAATAATACAACAGTGTGAAAATATAATAGTAGACAATCAATTCAACATGTGAGTTACAATTTGCAAATGGATTTGTCTCAGAAATGTAAAACCGATTTCACATGAAAATTAGTTGTTATAACTCAACAATGTCTTATTATATCACTATGTATATAAAGGTATAAAAGCATTTAAACTGATTCAAAACCTCTTCAAGAGAAACACATACAGTGGAAAAAAATTAGAACAGTCTCAGTCTTCTAGGAAGCAGCTGTGAAAAACCCTGCCTAACTTACACCTACCAGTGACCAATAGATGACTCCCTAAGATCTGTACCACATTACAGATGACTTCTCTAGTCAATTTTTCCCTATTTGGAGTCCCAGTTTGTGTGAAAAGGGAGAATAAATTAGAAAATAAGGCAAGCAGAGAGCTCATCTCCAGGGAGTACTTTGACCCTGGGACTCAGGAGGTGTGGATCTTCCACAGCCTTCTGTATACCATTCCTGCTAGTAGAGAGCTGGGCTCCAGGGAGTGCTCTGACCCCTGGGCTCAGGTGAGATCTCCATTTTCTCTCCAGTGACTTTCTAAGGTGGGACAAGCCAGGAGGCACAGGTCTTACCAGGAGAGAGAGCTGGTCTCCCGGGAGTGCTGACACAGGCTTACAGACCCACAGGAGGAACAAACTCCAACCAGAGACAGCAAGAACATCTAACACCAGAGATTACCAGATGGCAAAAGGCAAACACAAGAATATTACCAACAGAAACCAAGACCACTTGGCAGCATCAGAACCCAGTACTCCCACCACAGCAAGTTCTGGATAATCCAACACATGGGAAAAGCAAGATTTGAATTGAAAATCAAATATCATGATGCTGATAGAGGAATTTAAGAAGGACATAAATAATTCCCTAAAAGAAAAGTAGGAGAACACTGGTAAACAGGTACAAGCCCTTAAAGAGGAAACATAAAAATCCTGTAAAGAATTATAGGAGAACACAAGTAAACAAGTAGAAGCCCTTAAAGAGGAAACAAAAAACACCTTAAAGAATTACAGGAAAATGCAACCAAAAAGGTGAAGGAATCAATCAAAACCATTCAGGATCTAAAAATGGAAGTAGAAACAATTAAGAAATCACAAAGGGAGTCAAATTTGGAGATAGAAAACCTAGGAAAGAAGTCAGGGGCCATAGATGCAAGCATCTCCAACAGAGGACAAGAAATAGAACAGAGACTTTCAGGTGTAGATGATACCATAGAAAACATTGACACAACAGTCAAAGGAAATTCAAAATGCAAAAAGCTCCTGTACTGGTTGGTTTTGTGTGTCAACTTGACACAGGCTGGAGTTATCACAGAGAAGGGAGCTTCAGTTGGGGAAGTGCCTCCATGAGATCCAGCTGTGGGGCATCTTCTCAATTAGTGATCAAGGGAGTAGGGCCCCTTGTGGGTGGTGCCATCCCTGGGCTGGAAGTCTTGGGTTCTATAAGAGAGCAGGCTGAGCAAGCCAGGAGAAGCAAGCCAGTAAGGAACATCCCTCCATGGCCTCTGCATCAGCTCCTGCTTCCTGACCTGCTTGAGTTCCAGTCCTGACTTCCTCTGGTGATCAACAGCAATATGGAAGTAAGCTGAATAAACCCTTCCCTCCCCAACTTGCTTCTTGGTCATGATGTTTGTGCAGGAATAGAAACCCTGACTAAGACAGCTCCTAACCCAAAACATCCAGGAAATCCAGGACACAATGAGAAGACCCAACCTAAGGATAATAGGTATAGAAGAGAGTGAATATTTCCAACTTAAAGGGCCAGTAAATATCTTCAACAAAATTATTAGAGAATACTTCCCTATCCTAAAGAAAGAGATGCCCATGAGCATACAAGAAGCCTACAGAACTCTAAATAGTTTGGACCAGAAAAGACATTTCTCCCATTACATAATAATCAAACACCAAATGCACAAAACAAAGAACAAATATTAAAAGCAATGAGGGAAAAAAGGTTAAGTAACATATAAAGGCAGACCTATCAGAATTATTCCAGATTTGTCACCAAAGACTATGAAAGCCAGAAGATCCTGGGCTGATGTCATAAATATCCTAAGAAAACACAAATGCCAGTCCAGGCTACTATCCCCAGCAAAACTCTCAATCACCATAGATGGAGAAACCAAGGTATTCCATGATAAAACCAAATTTATACAATATCTTTTGACAAATCTAGCCCTTCAATGGATAATAAGTGGAAAATTCCAAAACAAGTAGGGAAACTCCATCCGAGAAAAAGCAAGAGAGTAATCTTTCAGCTAAACTAAAAGAAGATAGCCACATGAACAGAATTCCAACTTTAACAACAAAAATAACACAAAGCAACAATTACTTTTCCTTAATATCTATTAATATTAATGGACTCAATTCCCCAATAAAAAGACATAGACTATCAGATTGGGTACATAAACAGGACCCAACATTTTGTTGCATATAGGAAACCCACCTCAGTGTCAAAGACAGACACTACCTCCGAATAAAAAGCAGGAAAACAATTTTCCAAGCAAATGGTCCCAAGAAACAAGCTGGAGTAGCCATTCTCATATCAAATAAAATCAACTTTCAACCTAAAGTTATCAAAAAAGTTAAGGAGGGACACTTCATACTCATCAATGGTAAAATCTAACAAGAGGAACTCTCAATTCTGTACCTCTATTCTCCAAATGCAATGGCATTTACATTCATAAAAGAAACTTTACTAAAGGTCAAAGTACACATTACACTGCTCACAATAGTGGGAAACTTCAATACCCCACTTTCTCAGATCATGGAAACAGAAACTAAGCAGAGACACAGTAAAAGTTACACAAATTATGAAACAAATGGATTTAACAGATATCTATAGAACATTTTATCCTAAAACAAAAGGATATACCCTTGTCTCATCACCTCATGGTACCTTCTCCAAAACTGTTCATATACTCGGTCACAAAACAGACCTCACCAGATACAAGAAGATTGAAATAATTCCTAGTATCCTTTCAGACCACTATGGAATAAGGCTGGTCCTCAATAACAACATAAACAATAGAAATCCTAAATACACATGGAAGGTGAACAACACTCTACTCAATGATAACTTGGTCAAGGAAGAAATAAAGAAAGAAATTAAAGACTTTCTAGAGTTTAATGAAAATGAAGCCACAACATACCCAATCTTATTGGACAGAATGAAACCAGTCCTAAGAGGAAAACTCATAGCAATGAGTGCCTCCAAAAAGAAACTGGAGAAAGCATTCACTAGCAGCTTGACAGAACACCTGAAAGCTCTTGAACAAAAAGAAGCAAATTCACTCAAGAGGAGTCAAAGGCAGGAAATAATCAAACTCAGGGCTGAAATCAACCAAAGAGAAACAAAAAGAACTATACAAAGAATCAACCAACCAGAAGCTGGTTCTTTGAAAAATTCAATAAAATAGATAAACCATTAGCCAGACTAACAAGAGGGCACAGAGATAGTATCCTAATTAACAAGATCAGAAATGAAAAGGGAGACATAAAAGAAACTGAGGAAATCAAAAAAATCATGAGATCCTACTTCAAAAACCTATACTCAACAATACTGGAAAGCCTGGGATGAAATGGACAAATTTCTAGACAGATACCATGTGTACCAATGTTAAGTCAAGGTCAGATAAATGATCTAAATGATCTTAACAGTCCCATATCCCATAAAGAAATAGAAACAGTCATTAATAGTCTCCCAACCAAAAAAAAAAAAAAAAAAAAAAAAAAAAAAAAGCCTAGGACCAGATGGGTTTAGTGCAGAGTTGTATCGTTCTATCAGACCTTCAAAGAAGACCTAACACCAATACTCCTCAAACTATCCAAAAAATAGAAGCAGAAGGTACTCTACCCAATTTGTTCTATGAAGCCACAGTTCTTCTGATACCTAACCACACAAAGACCTAAGAAAGAAAGAAAACTTCAGACCAATATCACTAATGAATATTGATGTAAAAATATTCAATAAAATTCTTCCAAACTGAATCCATGAACACATCAAAATGATCATCCATCATGATCAAGTAGGCTTTATCCCATGGATGCAGGGAAGGTTCAGTATACAGAAAACCATCAATGTAATCGACTATATAAACAAACTCAAAGAAAAAAAAACATTTGAACATCTCATTAGATGCTGAGAAAGCATTTGACAAAATCCAACACTCCTTCATGATAAAAATCTTAGAAAGATCAGGAATTCAAGGCTCATACCTAAACATAGTAAAAGCAATATACAGCAAACCAGTAGCCACCAGCAAACTAAATAGAGAAACTTGAAACAAACTCACTAAAATCAGGCAGAAGACAAGGCTGCCCACTCTCTCCCTACCTATTCCATATTGTACTTGAAGTCCTAGCCAGAGCAGTTAGACAACAAAAGGAGATCAAAGGGATACAAATTGGAAAGGAAGAGGTCAAATTATCACTATTTGCAGATGATACGAAAGTATACTTCCATGACCTCAAAAACTCAACCAGAGAATGTCTAAACCTGATAAACAACTTCAGCAAAGTAGCTGGATATAAAATTAACTCAAGCAAGCCAGTGTCCTTCCACTACACAAAGGATAAACAGGCTGAGAATGAAATTAGGGGGACAACACAATTCACAATAATAACAAATAGTCTTGCCCCCCCACCTTAGCTCCCCAGCAGAGCTGACAGGTTGAGCCTGCAGGTGGCCACCTGCAGGGATTAAACAATGGCCGACTACACTGCACTCCTGCTTTGAAGAAAGCAGCTGGAAGTTATACCTGGTTGTTGACTTGCTTACTTGACAGAGAACTTTGGGTTGCAGAGATCTTGGTGTCTTCATGTCTGAGACTGTGTTTATGTTATGCATATATTTTATTTCTGGAGATTTTGGTTTCATTTCTTACCTACCTATATAAGCTCAAAGTACCCTCAAGTAAATAGATGCCTTGATAAGGTTTTACTTGTCGTCCGTGTCTCTTTTTTTCTCCTGACCAGTTTCATTTTACAGGTTCTATCTAATCTCCAGTTGAAGCGAACACAGACCCGAGTGGGACTGCAGGACAGTTCCACTTAAAATAGTGTAAAATACCTTGGAGTGACTCGAACTAAGCAAGTGAAAGATCTTTATGATAGGAACTTCAAGTCTGTGAAGAATGAAATCAAAGATTTCAGAAGATGGAAAGATCTCCCATTCTCATGGATTGGCAAGATTGATATAGTAAAAATGGCCATCTTGCCAAAAGCAATCTACAGGTTCAGTGCAATCCCCATCAACATTCCAATTCCATTCTTCACAGATATGGAAAGAGCAATTTGCAAATTCATATGGAATAACAAAAAACCTAGGATAGTGAAAACTATTCTCAACAATCAAAGAACTTCTGGTGGAATCACCATCCCTGACCTTAAGATGTACTACAGAGCAGTTGTGATAAAAACTGCATGGTATTGGTACAGTGACAGGCAAGTAGATCCATGGAATAGAATTGAAGACCCAGAAATAAACCCACACACCTATGGTCACTTGATCTTTGAGAAAGGAGCTAAAACCATCCAATGGAAAAAGGACAGCATTTTCAACAAATGGTGCTCATTCAACTGGAGGTCAGCATGTAGAAGAATGAAAATCCATCCATTCCTATCACTTTGAATAAAGCTCAAGTCCAAGTGGATCAAGGACTTCCACATAAAACCAGATACACTGAATCCAATAGAAAAGAAAGTTAGGAAGACCCTCGAGCACGTGGGCACAGGGGAAAGTTTCCTGAACAGAACACCAATAGCTTATGTTATAAGATCAAGAACTGATAAATGGGACCTCATAAAATTGTGAAGCTTCTGTAAGGCAAAGGACACTGTTAATAGGACAAAACTGCAACCAACAGATTCAGAAAAGATCTTTACCAGTCATATATCTGATAGAGGGCTAATATCCAATATATTAAAAAAAAAACTCAAGAAGTTAGACTCCAGAGAACCAAATAACCCTATTAAAAATGGGGTACAGAGCTAACCAAATAAGTATCAACTGAGGAATACTAAATGGTTGAGAAGCACCTAAAGAAATGTTCACCATCCTTAGTTATTAGGAAAATGCAAATCAAGACAACCCTGAGTTTCCACCTCTTACCAGTCAGAATGGAGAAGATCAAAAACTCAGGTGACCATAGATGTTGGCAAGGTTGTGGAGAAAGAGTACCACTCCTTCATTGCTGGCACAATTGCAAGCTGGTACAACCACTCTGGAAATCACTGTGCCTGTTCCTCAGGAAATTGGACATAGTTCTACCAGAGGATCCAGCTATACCACTCCTGGGCATATACCCAAAAGATGTTCTACCATATCACAAGGACACATGCCCCACTATGTTCATAGCAGCCTTTTTTATAATAGCCAGAAACTGGAAACAATCCAGATGTCCCTCAACAGAGGAATGGATACAGAAATTGTGGTACATCTACACAATGGAGTACTACTCAGCTATTGAAATCAATGAATTTATGAAATTCTTAAATAAATGGATGTATCTGGAGATTATCACCCTGAGTGAGGTAGCCCAATCACAAAAGAACACACATGGTATGTACTCATTGATAAGTGAATATTAGCCCAGAAGCTCGGACTACCCAATATACAATTCACAAACCACAAGAAACTCAAGAAGAAGGAAGACCAAAGTGTGGATACTTTGATCCTTCTTAGAAGGGGGAGCAAAATACCCATGGAAGGAGTTGTAGAGACTAACTATGGAGCAGAGACTGGAGGAAGGACAATCCAGAGCCTGTTCCACCTGGGAATCCTTCCCATATACAATCATCAAACCCAGACACTATTTTGGATGCTAGCAAGTGCTAACTGACAGGAGTCTGATATAGCTGTTTCCTGAGAGGCTCTGTCAGTGCCCGACTAATATAGAGTAGAAGTTGACAGCCATTCATTGGACTAAAAGCACAGGGTCCCCAATGAAGGAGCTAAAGAAAGGATCCAAGGAGTTGAAGGGGTTTGCAGCTCCAAGGAGGAAGAACAATATGAATTAAGCAGTACACTCAGAGCTCCCAGGGACTGAACCACCAACCAAAGAGTACACATGGTGGGACTCATGGCTTCAGCTTCATATGTTGCAGAAGATGATCTAGTTGATCATCAAGGGATGGAGAGGCCCTTGGTCTTGTGAAGGCTCTATGCCCCAGTGTAGGGAAATGCCATGGTCAGGAAGTGGGAGAGGTTGGTTTGGTGAGCAGGGGGAGGGGGGAGGGGGGAGGGAAGGGAATAGTTTTTTTTTTCCCTTGAGGGGATACTGGGAGAGGGGATATCTTTTGAAATTTAAATAAAGAAAACAACTAAAAAAAAAGAAATAAGTAAATTTTATATGAAATTTGCATAATGTTTTATAATGGAAGGTAAACAATTATTATTTGAAGATAAGTTGGGGATCAGAAATCAATACTGAATCAACAAGAACATTATGTGAACTAAGGCGTGAAACTTAGAAATCTCATGTGGTAAAAAGTTGCCAAGATAATGTAAATGCAATTGTATTTGTATACACTGGTAACAAACACATGTTTATTAAAATTCAAAATTTGTTTTTACAGAGAAGTATAAAAATCAAGGTCAAAGTTGTCAGTGTCCCTTATAATTTAAAACTTTAAACACATATAAAACTTTAAACACATATAAACCTTCTATTACTGGAATGGGTAACATTAATTATAAAAATGTTCAAGCTTCCTAGATTGATTTATAGATTCAAGTTAATCCTCATAAAATAATTGAAAGTATTTCTAAAGAAATCCATGTACTCATCTTTAAGAGTACATGATTTATAATAGTCAAAAATGGTTCTAAAAATAACATACTTATGATTTCAAAAATTATTTTGATCCTACAGTTTTCCCTATTAGGTAAGATCAGCCCAGGAACAAGCATGCAAATTGATACTGCAATGAAGATATTTACAGGAATATATATGAAGCCTTTACTTTGATATGTTTCTATAAGTTTCTTCAATGGTCCTTAGTTTTGGCAGTTCCTTCCTGAATTCCCTCCTTAAGTTTTTTCTCTCTTCTTTTCCACTTAATTCTCCAGTTCTATATCTATTCTATTTCCTCTTCCTAGGGAGATCCAATCTCCCACCAAGTCCCTTACTCTATACCTACCCTCTGATGTTTTACTGATTGCAGTATTATTATCAAAGTCTTAAAAAACTGATATCTATTTAAAAGTGAATATATACCATACTTGTATTTTTGACTCTAGGTTACTTCACTCAGGATGACATTTTTTCTTGCTCCATTCATTTACCTGTGAATTTATTTCATTTTTAATGGCTGAGTAATATTCTACTCTGTAAATGTACCACATTTTTTATCCATTCATCCATTGACAGATATTAATCTGTTTCCAATATCAGACTATTGTGAATAGAGGAGAAATGAACGAACAAGTCTCCAGAATGGGATATAAAGTCCTTTGGGTGTATGCCCAAGAGTAGGATAGGTGAATCTTTGGCTTTATAAGTTTGCACTCCCAAAGGCAGTGTATGAATAGTCCTATTATTCCTCATCATCAAATGAGATGTTATTTGTTTTATTGATCTTGACCATTTTGACTGGTGTAAAATAAAATTTTCAAGTAGCAATGATTTGCATTTCCCCTGATAACTACAGATGTTAAACATTTCGTTAAATGTTTCGTACCCATTTGTGTTTCATATTTTGTGAATATTCTGTTTATATCTGTTCTTCATCTTTTTTTTGTTTTCTTGATGCTAATTTTTTTAGTTCTTTATGTATTGTAAACATTAGTCCTCTATATGTAATTGGTAAAATCATTTCCCATTTTATAGGTTGCCACTTTGTTCAAATGATAGTCTTTTGCCGTGCATAAGTTAGTGTCTGACCTAACAATGTTTTGTTTAAAATGTCTTTTCCTGTACCCATGAGTTCAAGGCTATTCCTCATTTTCTTTTCTACCAGCTCCAGTGCATCTGCTCCTCTGTTAAAGTCTTTGATTCATCTGGTAAGTATGGATCTATTTGCATTGATTCATTTGGTAAGTATGGATCTATTTGCATTGATTCATTTGGTAAGTATGGATCTATTTGCATTGATTCATCTGGTGAGTATGGATCTATTTACATTGATTCATCTGGTGAGTATGGATCTATTTGCATTCTTCTATATTCAGTCATCTTGTTTCACCAGATGCACTTCTTGAAGATACTTTCTGTTTTCCTGTTGTGAATTTCTGGCTTCATTATCAATAACTATTACAATTTTATTTTATGTGTATAGGTGTTTGCCTAATATATGTCTGTGTAACACAGACATGTGTATGCTGTACCCTTGAAGGGTAGAAGGGGTAAACAGTTCCCTGTAAGTGGAGTTATAGATGATTGTGAGCTGTTATATGAGTGTTGGGACTCAAATTCAGGTTCTCTGGGACAACAGCCAGTGCTCTTAACAGTGAAGTATCTCTCCTCCCAGGGCTCATCTGGGAAGGCTAAGGGACCTTCAGATGGTGTTAGGTGCTTGGTGTTTGTTATGGGTAGTGTTGTATGACTATAAATGATTGACAAACTTATTAAACTTAGCTTGTCTTATCTTTCTAGATTATGTAAATATTGCCTTGATTTTTAGTAACAGTTTTAAGAATTTATTTTCAGTACCAAGTAATTGCATATATATGGGTGAGATATGTTTTGACATATGTTTACAGTGTTGATTATCACATCAAACAAATTATTTTGTAGTGAAAATATATTATATATTTTTAATGTATTAAAAATACATTAGTAGTGAAAACATTTAAAGATTTATTCTTTTAGAAATTTGGAAACAAACACCACATTATCATTTACCACAGTCCCCACTCTGTCTAATAAACAAATAACATTTATGCCCCTTTCTGGTTAAAATCTGAACTCTTCCTCCACCCACCTTTTCTGCAGAGCCTGTGGCATCTTCCATCTAAGGTCTGTGAATCCAGCCTTCTTGGTTCTCATATATGTAAATATTTAATGGCTGAGTAACATTCTACTCTGTAAATGTACCATATTTTTTATCCATTCATCCATTGACAGGCATTAGTCTGTTTCCAATATCAGACTATTATGAATAGAGCAGAAATCAACATGATTGTGCAAGAGTCTCTCGAGTGGAATGTAAAGTCCATGTATATATATATATATATATATATTGGTTTTTATGTACCTGAGTGACTTTTCATAATGTGCTCTTCACCTATGTTATAATGACAGGACATTTTTTGTTTAAAGCTTAACATCACTCATTGTATAGATGTACCACATTTTATTCATAAGTCTCTGGATGCTGGACAACAAGATTGCCTTCATACTATAGCTATTGGGAAAAGTTTCACAGTGAGCATGCAAATATTGCTGATGTACTACATTGCTGGATCATTTGGTACTATTATTTTTAGTATTTTAAAAATTTCTGAACTCTTTTCTGTAATGAATATATTAAGTTGCCACTTACAAGGGCAATGGTTTTATTGTTTTTAACCACATCCCAGTCAAGCCTTGCTTTATTCTTTTTTCATTTTTTAAAATGTTTTATTGAATTTATATAGACTTTTTTTATCATAATTCCCCTAAGCATATATACAAATAATTCCTTAGTATTTACAGTTTATTAAGTATAAGTTATAAGTACATAGGAAATTATGTATAAATACATAAACATTTTATATAAGAGACTCGAGAAACAGTGGATTTTGACATTTTTTTGTCTTTTTTGAAAGTAGTAAAACAAACCAAACAAACTTTAATAAAAATCTTTAAAAAAAATCTTAAGCAAATCGTGCCAGGGACCTGCCCTGTCCTTTAGAGGAATGGTACTTTGTGGGATAAAGCATCAGATGAAGGTTAAAGATTGATGATCCCTGGCCATTTAATCTTATTACTTATGCTTTAATAAGCTCTTGTTTCTTACTCTGCAACTCTCTTACTATTTGTGCTTTAATAAGTGCTGGTTTCTTTCCTCGGTGACTCAAGGACCTCTTGCTGGCCAGGCAAGAGGTTCGGCATGCATTAACTCTTTGTGAACCAGGGAGAAAAGAAAGGAAAAGGATTAAAATCTTTTACACAGGCAATATGCAGATACACACACATAATCAAACACACACACACTCTGGCTGGGCCTAGCCAATTGTCTCATCAACTCCACAAGTATTCATGCATACTTACATATATACACATGTACCTATACATGTATATATTGACAAGAAGATATGTATATATATATACATATATATATATAATACATTTGTATATATTGACAAACAGACATATATACATATACATTTGGTAGATGGGCTGAACCCCAATTGATACACTTTATTCCTTCTCTCTGGCCTTATACATTCTTAGATAAAATTTCTTTAGAAGATTGTCTTATAGATAAAATATTGCACAAAAGGGGAATTACAGAAGGATGTTGATATTAAGTTCAAAGCAGTCTTTCATTCTATAAGCTCATTATAAGTTCAAAGCAACAGTTTCACATAGCCTTGCTTTATCATAGTGCACATGGCTTCAGCCTTGGGTCTGACCTAGAATGAATGTTTTTCCTTGACCAAAGCTATTTCTCTTTTTTAGTATGATTATGAAAGCTCACCATATTTCTTATTGTATAGCTTTTACTTATTCTGTGATTCTAACTTTATTATATCATTCTGGCAATACAACTAGAACCATCAATTAAAATTTACTTCCTAAAATTATTTGAATGAAGCCAGAAATTCTATAACATTATCAATTCATATAAACAGAATTAATTAATGAAAGTTCATCTTTATGTTGATCTGCAAGAAATCTGCCCAATAGGATAGGCTAATATCCAGGAATCATTAGACTATGTAATAATGTTGGAAAAGGTATATCAGCTGCAAGAAACAATCCTGAGATGAAGTCCCTTGTGACCTTGCCTCTTAGAGATCATTCACTTTAGACTATGCAAAAACTATGGGCCACTTCTATGAAAATCATCTGCTACCCATACCTTCTCCAGGATGGCTCCTGACAAAACTGAGCTTGGGGACCAACATGGAGTGAGAAACTATATTTTGTGAAACTTGATCAAGAGAAAGAATCATAAAATTAGTGTTACATCTATATTTATAGCTAGTTATACTAAGACTTCTCAATCATATCACCTTACACACACACATACACACACTCACAGAAACACACACTGCAGACATACTCTAGCCAATGTATCATTATATACTTAAATCTACACAGGTAATTGCTAGTTTGGGAATATGTATTCAAACATTAAGGAATGTGTTTCTTAGTATGAATGTGTAATTCCTTTACATCCAGTATTTTTGTCTGTTTCCTATGGCTACAATATAATATATAGTTCTTGGAAGTTTATAAAGAAATTATTTGTAGATCAAAACTGTGGAGTTTAAAAAGTTGAAATATGTGTCACCAGGGACCTTCTTGTTAACTTATAGCACAGCAGAGGAAGTTATAGGGTAAGACAGAAAGTAAACACACAAATTCTGATCTTCCTTCCTTTTCTTACCAGGCTACTAGTGATCTCTTCTCGATGCCTCCCATTAATTAATTTATTAATTTTACATCCTGATCAGAGTCCATTTCTCCTCCAAGTCCCTCCCTCTCATGACTACTCAAATCATATATCCCTTCCCTTCATTTCTGAGATGGGTGAGGTCCTCTCTACATATGAACCCATACTGACATCTCCCGCCACTGTAGAACTAGGTATATCATCTCCCACTGAGGCAAGAAAGACAGCCCAGTTAGGGTGACAGGATGCACAGGTAGGCAACAGAGTCAGGGTAAGTTCTAACTTCAGTTGTTTTGGAACCCACATGAAGACCAAGCTGCACATCTGTTGCATATGCATAGGAGGCCTAGGTCTAGCCCTTGTATATTCTTTGGTTTGTGTTTTAGTCTCTGGACCCCAAAGTATCCAGGTGAGTTGACTCTGTTGATCTTTCTGTGGAAATTCTATCTGCTCTGGTTTCCTTGATCCTTCTCTCAACTCTTCTATAAGACTTCTCAAATTCCTTCTAATGTTTGGCTGTGAGTCTTTGAATCTGTCAGTCAGCTGCTAGGTGGAGCCTCTCAGTGGACAGTTATGCTAGGCTCCTGTTTGCAAGTAAAATGGAGTATCATTAATTGTTTCAGGGATTCGTTCTTGTCTAATGGATGGATATCAAGTTGTGTTAGTTATTAGTTGGCCATTTCCTTAGTTTCTATGACATCTTTGTCCCCCTACTTCTTTATTTTATGTGTATGAGTACACTATAGTTGTACAGATGGCTGTGAGCCATCATGTAGCTGCTGGGAATTAAACTCAGGATGGTTCTGCTTTCTCCGGCTCCACTTGCTCTGGAGTAATATACTGTGGCTGTCTTCAGACAGCACCAGAAGAGGATGTTAGATTTCATTACAGGTGGTTGTGAGTCACCATGTGGTTGCTGGGATCTGAACTCAGGACCTTCGGAAGAGCAGTCAGTGTTCTTACCTGCTGAGCCATCTCACCAGTGTCCCTCTACTTCTTGTAAGCAGTAAACATTTTGGGTCAAAGGTTTTGTGGATAGGTTGGTGTCCTTATTACTCCAATGCGAATCCAGCCTGACCACAGGAGGTGGCCAATTCAGGCTCCATATCCCCCACTGGTAGGTGCCTCAACTAGAGTCACCCTCAGAGACCTCTTGGAGACTCACACATCTCAGGTCTCTTGTGCTTCCTAGAGATGCCTCCTCAACCCCAACCAATTTCCTTTTATACTCTGAGCCCTCTCTTCCCCACTATCCAGTATCTATCTAATTTCTGCCTCATGTCTTCCACTCCCCATTCCCCATTCCCAGTTTCTCCCCTTAATTCACTCCTGATGGGTATCTTATGTCCCATTCTGAGTGTGATTCAATCATCAGCCCTTGGGCCTTCCTTGTTATTTAGCTTCTCTGGGTCTGTGGGATATAGTATGGGTATCCTGTATTTTGTGGATAATATTCACTTATAAGTGAGTGCATGCCATGCATGTCGTATGGGTCTGAGTTACCTCACTCAGGATGATATTTTCTAGTTCTACCCATTTGCCACCAAATTTCATGATGTCCTTATTTTTAATAGCTGAGTAATATTCCATTGCACAAATAAACCACATTTTCTCAATCCATTCTTTGAGGGGCATCTGGGTTGTTGCCAGTTTCTGGCTACTATGAATAAAGCTTTTATAATTAAATAACTGTTTTGTGGTACGGTAGAGCATTACTTGGGTATATACCCATGAGTGATATAGCTAAATTATGAGGTAAAACAGTTTCCAATGTTGTGAGAAACTGCCAAGTTGATTTCCAGAGTGATTGTGCAAGTTTGAAATTCTACTAGCAATGGATGAGGATTTCCTTACTCCACATCCTTGCCAGCATGTGCCATCCTTTGAGTTTTTTTATTTTAGCCATTCCAATGGGTGAAAGTTGGAATCTGAGTCATTTTGATTTGCATTTCCCTGATGACAAAGGTCATTGAACATTTCTTTAAGTGCTTCTCAACCATCAGAGAATCCTCTGTTGAGAGAATTCTGTTTAGCTCTACACTCTATTTTTATTTGGTTTGTTGGTGTCTAACTTCTTGAATTCTTTATGTATTTTGGATATTAGTTCTCTGTCAGATGTATGAATCTTTAGGCTGCTGTTTTGTCCTATTGATAGTGTCTTTTGCAATACAGAAGCTTTTCAGTTTCATAAGGTCCTACGTATCAATTGTTATTCTTAGAGACTGAGCCATTGGTGCTTTGTTCAGGCAGTTGCCTCCTATACCAATGATTTCAAGGCTACTTCACACTTTGTTTTATTAAAATTAATGTATCTAGTATTATGTTGAAGTCCTTGATCCACTTGTACTTGAGTTTGATGCAAGGTGATAAATGTGGACCTATTTGTATTATTTTACATGCAGACATCCAGTTACAGCTGGACCATATGCTGAAGATGGTTTCTTTTTTCCATTGCATGGTTTTGGCTTCTTTGTCAAAAATCAGTTGTCCTTGAGTGTGTGGGTTGATTTCAGGGTCTTGTCTTCAATTCATTTCCATTGACCAACCTGCCTGATTCTATACCAATACTGTGCAGTTTTTATTACTATTACTTTCTAGTAGAGCTTGAAGTCATAGGTGATGATATCTCCTGAAGTTCTTTTATTGTACAGAATTATTTTATCTATCTTGGGATTCTTCTTTTTTTCTGTATGAAGTTGAGAATTGTTCTTCAATTTCTTTCTTCAAAGACTTGAAGTTGTCATACAGGTTTTTTGCTTACTCAGTAAGAGTCATACCAAGATATTTTATACTATTTGTGGCTATTTTAAAGGATGTTGATTCACTGATTTCTTGCTCAGTCCATTTGTCATTTGTAAAAAGGAGGGATACTGATTTTTCTTGAGTTAATTTTGTATCCAAACACTTTGCTAAAGATGTTTATCAGCTGTAAGAATTCTCTGGTAGAATTTTTTTCTGATGACTAATATATACTATCATATCATCTCTGAATAACAGTACTTTGACTTTTCCAATTTGTATCCCCTTGATATTATTGCTCTGCTAGAACTTCAAGTACTATATTGAATAGAAAGGGAGAGAGTAGACAGCTTTGCTTTGTCCCTAATTTTAGTTGGATTGCTTTACGTTTCTTTCCATTTAATTTGATGTCAACTACTGGTTTGCTGTATATTGTTCTTATTGTGTTGACATATGTGCGTTTTATCTCTGATCATCCTAAGACATTTAACATGAAAGGGTGTTGAATGTGGTCAAAGGATGAATCTCAGTATATAATGAGATGATCATGTGTTTTTGTCTTTCAGTATATATGGTAGATTATATTGATGGATTTTTTTTTTTATACATTGAACAACTCCTGCATCCCTGGAAAGAAGCCTCTTTGTTCATGTTGGATGATGTTTTTGTTGTATTCTTGAATTCTGTTTGCAAATATTTTATTGAGTATTTTTTCCATCAACATTCATAAGGGAAATTGGTATGAAATTCTCTTTCTTTGTTGGTCACAGTGTGGGTTAGGTATGTGGATGACTGTCCCTCATAAAATGAATTTGGCAATGTTATTTCTGTTTTTATTTTGTGGAATAATTTGAGGAATATTGGTTTTAGCTCTTCTTTGAAAGTTTGGTAGAATTCTGTGCTAAAACCATCTGGCCCTAGGCTTTATTTGGTTGGGAGACTTCTCATGACTACTTTTTATGTCATTATTACATATAGAACTGTTTAGACTATTTACCTGATCTTGATTTAATTTTAATAAGTGGAACCATTCAGCAAATCATCCATTTTATTTATATATTCTATTTTTGTAGACTACGGGCTTTTAAAGTAGGACCTAATGATTCCTATGATTTCCTCAGTATCTGTTATTATGTCTCCCATTTCATTTCTGATTTTGTTAATTTGGATATTGTTTCTGTGCCTTTTAGTTAGCTTGGTTAAGGGTTTGTCTTTCCTGTTTATTTTTCTCATAGAACCAGTTCTTGGTTTAATTGATTCTTTGTATTGTTCTCTTTCTTTGTCTTTTTTTTTTTTTTAATGTCAGCCATTAGATTGATGATTTTTTTGCCATTTACTCTTCTTGGAGTTGTTTGTTTCTTTTCATTCTAGAGCTTTCAGCTATACTGTTAAGTTTTTAGTATGAGATGTCTCTAATTTCTTTTCTTTTTATTTATTTAGGTTTTAGTGCATTATGATGAGAAAAGATACAAATTTCAATTTATCTGAATTTGTTAACATTTAAAAACATATTTTAAGCAATGCTGAAAATACATACATTTTTCTCAATATAAATTTTAAATAACTCCAAACATAATAACTGTATGATATTTTAAAATAATATATCATTATTAGTTTTTTTAATGAATATAAATAGATAAAGACTTTATGTTTTTTTCTAGTACAGCTTAAAATCTTGGCTCTTACTATGATATAAACCCCAAATAAGAACAATTTTAAGACATTGGAGTTCATTGTAATAAGGCTGTATTTCAATGACCCTCACCTCACCAAAGGATTTTACCTCCATAGTAGCTAAGCTGAGAGTTGATAGTTCTGCTGCACCAAAGAAAGAATTGTAGGCTTGATTTTTGTATACAGACTTCCTGCTATGGTCAAAGCTATTTGAATTGAGTGTCTGTCTTTATTCTCAGCCCACAGGGAACAGGTTACATTCATTTAAGAAGTAGTGTGTGTATTAAGATGGTCTATCCATGAAGTCGTTCACCAACTGGTTTCAATGAACAATGATCCTGCTTAGAGGGTGGCACAGACATTAGGTGAGGAAGGAATCTGGTTCATTGTGATGATTTTGAAAAGCATCATCTCAGAAAAAGAAAAACTCTTCTTCAAAATTGACACAATAATTATAAATATCAAGCAAATCATTCAGTCTCACTATTTGTTGTTCTCTTACAAGCCACCTCCCAGATTGTCTACATTTCTTTTGGTTGTATAAGTAATTTTGAAATCTGTAAGCTATTCTGAAAACCATAGTATAGTGCAAAAACATCACATAAACAATACTACTAATAGAGATGCTGAGATATGAGAAGCCTGATTTCAAGACCATTATGTGGTACATAGCAAGACACTGTCACACACAAACAAGCAGAAAGTATATATGGATTGTACTATATTGGACCTCAATTATCAAGTTAGAGAGACAACTGGATGACAGCCAACAAATTTCTAATTCCTCCTATTTTTGAATTTCAATTGATTAGGATATGTTGGTAATATTAATTTTCATATTAATATATATTTAAAAAGTTATTGTTACTGTTATTTTTATTGTTAGAGTAGAATTATATTTGTGTGAATTTCTTGAAAAATTGATTTCTTGTTTCTTCTAGGGTATAGTTTCCTTCCTTACACTGGTGTTTTCCATTTATTATCCTTTGTAGGGCTGGAGTTATAGAAAGATATTGTGTAAATTTGGTTTTGTCATGGAATAACTTGTTTTCTCCATCTATGGTAATTGAGAGTTTTGCTGGGTATAGTAGTCTGGGCTGGCATTTGAGTTCTCTTAGGGTCTGTATGACATCTGTCCAGGATCTTCTATTTTTCATAGTCTCTGGTGAAAAGTCTGGTATAATTCTGATAGGACTGCCTTAATATGTTACTTGACCTTTTTCCCTTACTGCTTTTAAAACTATTTCTTTATTTAATGTGTTTTATGTTTTAATTATTATGTGATGGGAGGAATTTCTTTTGTGGTCCAATCTATTTGGAGTTCTTTAGGCTTCTTGAAAGTTCATGGACATCTTTTTCTTTAGACTAGGGAAGTTTTTCTTCTAAAATTTTGTTGAAGATATTTACTGACCCTTTAATTTGGGAGTCACTCTCTTCTATACCTATTATCCTTAGGTTTGGTCTTCTCATTGTGTCCTGGATTTCCTGGATGTTTTGAGTTAGGAGCTTTTTACTTTTTGCATATTCTTTGACTGTTGTGTCAATGTTTTCTATGGTATCTTCTGCTCCTGACATTCTTTCTTCTATCTCTTGTATTCTGTTATTAATGCTTGCATCGATGACTTCTGATCTCCTTCCTAGGTTTTCTAACTCCAGAGTTGTTTCCCTTTGTGATTTCTTTATTGTTTCTAGTTCCATTTTTAGATCCTGGATGGTTTTGTTAATTTCCTTTATCTGTTGATTGTGTTTTCCTGTAGTTCTTTAAGGGATTTTGTATTTCCTCTTTAAGAGCTTCTAACTGTTTACCTGTGCTCTCCTGTATTTCTTTGAGGTAGTTATTTATGTCCTTCTTAAAGTCCTCAATCATCAACATGAGAAGTGGTTTTTAGATCTGAATCTTGCTTTTCTGGTATGATCATGTGTCCAGGAGTTGCTATGTTGGGAGAATTAGGTTCTGATGATGCCAAGTAACCTTGGTTTCTGTTGCTTATTTTCTTACACTTGCCTCCTGCCATCTGGTTCTACTTGTGTGGCTAAATCTGACTGGATCCTGCCTTTCCTGTGATCCTAATTGTATCCGAACTTCTCAGTGTCAAGCTGTCTCTGGGATCTTGTGATTCTGGGGTCCTGTGATACTGTGATCCTGGGCCTGTTAGAACTCATAGAAATAAAGTTTCCTTTGGGTATTATGGGAAGCACTCTGGAGTTTGCACCCAAGGTCTGCTCAGGGCACTGGCCCAGACAGACCAGAAGGAACCCTTGCCAATGGACTGTTGGAGTTCCTGCATTCCTGGGTCCCGCTGGTCCCAGTTACTCCAGGTATTTAGACAGATGTCATGTTCTCCTCACCTCTGATCCTATGATCCTGGATGTTTTAGAATGCCTGGGAGTGGAGCTTCCTCTGGCTGTTGGAGGACGAGCCATCTCTGATTTCTTTATGCAGGCTCTTAGTGCAAAGAACTTTTCTCTTAGCACTGCTTTCATTGCGTCCAATAACTTTGGGTGTATTTATTGTGTCTTTATTTTCATTGAGTTCCAGAATTTCCTTATTTCTTTCCTTATTTCTTCTTTGACCTCGTGGATTGAGTAGAGTGTTCTTTCATTTCTATGAATTTGTAGGATTTCTCTTTTTTCTCTTGTTGCAGTACAGCTTTAATCCATGATGGCATGATAAGATGTAAGGTATTATTTCAATCTTCTCGTATCTGTTGAGGCTTCCTTTCTGACCAAGTATATTGTCAATTTTGTAGAAAATTCCATAAGTTCCTGAGAATAAGGTATATTCTGTTGTGTTTGGGTGAAATGTTCCATAGACATCTCTTAGGTTCATTTGATTCATAGCTTCTGAT
Organism: Mastomys coucha; assembly: GCF_008632895.1. Taxonomy (NCBI): domain Eukaryota; kingdom Metazoa; phylum Chordata; class Mammalia; order Rodentia; family Muridae; genus Mastomys; species Mastomys coucha. The sequence continues at coordinate 35,088,088 of NW_022196896.1, forward strand.
AGTTTTGTTATTTTACCATATAGTTTCTTTCTTGATGTCCATTGGTGATAATGGAGTGTTGATTTCTCCAAGTATTACTGTGTTGATTTCGAATCATGATTTAAGTTTTAGCAATGTTTCTTTTATGAATGTTGGTACCCTTGCATTGGGGCACAGCTCTTCAAAATTGAGACATCCTCAAGGTGGATTTTTCCTTCAAGACATATGAAGTATTCTTTTCCATTTCATCTCTTTTAGTTTCTTTTGATTGAGCATCTTTTTTTTTTCTTTCTAGATATTATAATGGCTACTCCAACTTGTTTCTTGGGTCTGTTTGCTTGGAATACCATTTTTTTAGGCTTTCCTCAGAGGTACTGGCTATCTTTGTTGTTGATGTGTGTTTCTTGTAAACAGCAGAATGATAGATCCTGTTTAAATGTTCACTTTGTTAGCCTATGTCTTTTTATTGGGGAGTTGAGTCCACTGATGCTGAGAGACATTAGTGACCAATGATTTTTGATTCCTGTTATTTTGTTGTTGTTGGTGGTGGTAGTTGTGTGAGTGTGTGTATGTGTGTGAAATTCTCTTCTTTTGTGTTTTACTTCTATGAAATCATCTATATCTTGTGTTTTCTAATGTGTAGTTAGTCTTATTGAATTGAAGTTTTCCTTTTAGTATCCTCTATAGGGCTAGAATAGTGAGAAGATATTTTTTAAAATTGATCTTGTGCAATATTTTGTTTTATCCTTCTATAGTGATTGAACATTTTGCTGGGTATAGTAGTATTGACTGACATCTGTGGTGTCTTAGGGTGTGCAAGACATCTGCCCCACCCTTTCTTGCATTTAGAGTCTCTGTTGAACAGTCAGGTATAATTTTGTTAGGTCTGCCTTTATTTGTTCTTTGTCCTTTTTCTCTTGCAACTACTAATATTCTTTCTTTGTTTTATACATTTAATATTTTGAGTATTATGTGTTGGGAGTATTTTCTTTCTGGTCCAATTTATTTGGTGTTCTGTAAGATTCTTGTACATTTATAGACATCTCTTTATTTAGGTTAGGGAAATTTTCTATGATGTTTTTGAAGATATTTTCTGGGTCTTTGATCTGGACATCTCCTACTTCTATTCTTATTATTTTAAGCTTTGGTCTTTTCATAGTGTTCCAAATTTCCTGCATGTTTTGTATCATTATTATTTTAGATTTTACATTTTCTTTGACAAATGTATCATTTTTTTCTATTGTATCTTCTGCACCTGAGATCCTTTCTTTCATCTTTTGTATTCTGTTGATGATGCTTATGTCTGTAGTTCCTTGTCTATTCCCTAGGTCTTCTATCTACAGAATTACCTCAGTTTGTGTTGTCCTTATTGCTTCTATTACCTTTTCTGTTCTTGAAAAATTTTGTTCATTTCCTTCACCTGTTTGATTGCACTTTCCTTGAATTTGTGTAAGCAATTTATTCATATCCTCTTTAAAGACCTCTATCATCTTTATAATATTGAATTTTAGGTCATCTTCTTGACCTTCAGCTGTGTTAGGATATTCAAGACTTGTTGAAGGAAGATAGGTGAATTCTAGTGGTGCCATATTGCCCCAGTTCTTATTGATTGTGTTTTTTTGTTTTGTTTTTTTGTTTGTTTGTTTTTCGAGACAGGGTTTCTCTGTGTAGTCCTGGCTGTTCTGGAACTCACTCTGTAGACCAGGCTAGCCTCGAACTCAGAAATCCACCTGCCTCTGTCTCCCGAGTGCTGGGATTAAAGATGTGCGCCACCACTGCCTGGCTTGATTGTGTTTTTATGCTGTTCTTTTGCATTCTGGTTGTCCCTGGTCTTTGTTGGATGATCCTAATGCTAGCAGAACTCCTTGGGCTATATAGTGGAGATGGTTAGGGGGCAGTATGCAATTTACTTCTGCTGGCTTTGCCTCAGGCTAACCCAAATGTAAAGGGATTGCTTGGGGAGGCCTCCCAACTGGTTGTTCTTGGGGCCCCCAAGCTGCTGGGGCTGTCATTACCTGCACTGCTACACGTGGAGCTTGGTGGGCAGACCTGAGGGCTCGGGGTAGGGGATGGGGATGGGGGGAGGGGAGGAGAGTGGAACGCGGCTGCTGGGCCTCTCTGCTCATGGTTGCAGTGATGGTGACTGGGGATGGCTGCGGCTCCACCCGGGTGTGATGGCGACTAGGGCAGTGGCAGTGGTGGGACTCTCAGGGCTCTCCGAGGTCTGCTCTGCGCTCCAGCTACCAATCGAACCTCACTTATACTTTTAAAATTAATGGAAAGGTGTGTGTGTGTGTGTGTGTGTGTGTGTGTGTGTGTGTGTGTGTGTGTGTGTGTGATGTGCAGTAGAGGAATAGTGAGTACCCATGCATAAATGGGAATCCTTTCCAAAGGTAGGCTTGAGGAGTCAGCTACTGATTTCCTCAAGGGATCAGGCAAGTCCTTCATATGAACTAAAATATATTTTTCATTGTAGAAGTTAATGAACTTTTCAACATTTTGCCTAGGAAGGAACATTAGAACTGTAGGTTCTAATCTCTTTTGGGTAACTTACTCTGACACAGCAGGTCCGTTATACATTTCTATTTACTTGCATGTGATCAATGAATATTGCAAATCATTGACAAATCTAGTGAAAATAATATAAATTATAAAGGTGTCTTTCTCCTGAATTTTGAGTCATTTTGGTTAAAAAAAAAAAGTGCCGGTGTGTGAACTTAATATGTCAGGGTACACAAGGGGTATTTGGTATATTCAGTGAGCTAGCTAGCATGCACTGAAAATCTGAAACGAGTTAGAAACCTGTCAAATCCTTTATAGCTCTGAAGCCCATTTGTACCAGGAGATCAACTGAGAAGCCCCTCTCATAAAGGGGTGGGCAGGATCAGATTCTACTGTGTCAGATCCGGTTGTTACCCGATTCTCTTGATGGTTTGTGCACAAGTGGCTTCTTCATAAGGTGCTTGTAGGTGCTTCTGACCTAGATTTGTTGGTTTCTGTTGTTTATATAATAGCTTGTAAATGAACATCTGCAATGGAGTCTGCTGCCTTTCATACTAAACATTTTAAACAGGAAGTGATATCTAGTTATTTAATCATTTCATTACTAAATCAGTGAAATACTATGCATTGAAAAGTCGTTGTGGTAGAACTTGTATTGGAAACACAAAGTGGAATGGGGAAGAACAATGTAAAAAATCACTCATGAAAATAATCATCCTCAAATGAGGATGAGGTGAGAGGTTCTCCTCTCTGGGATACCAACAAGTACTTCAGACACAGACAGCACCTGTGGGTGCTATGACTGAGTAGCAATGAGTTCTGATTTCAATAAAGACATTTACATCTGCATTTTATTAGTTTTAAAAATAATTGAGCTCATAGAAATCTTAATTATAACTTTAAAGTCATAGTATTTAATTTCTTTTCTTTGGTAGGAATGATAAGATAGGATGTTAGTATATAGCTCAGACTGGCTTTGAATTCTAATCCTTCTGCATCAACCACCTGCATGCTAGGATTATAATCATGCATTATAACACTATGCCACACAATCTTTAGTTTCCATATATTTCATACCAATGCTACCAATTAGGATTTATGAAGAAGTGTCTTGTTTCCTCTGGAATTGACCTCAGCATAAGCCTTAGTCCTTGTGCTCCTGGATATAAAAAAGAGTAAGGCCTTTTTTAGATTTGCTTCCCACAAGAAAGGGAGAATTACATTTTTTAAAAAAGGCCAGTTGAATGTCAATGTCCCCCATTTGAGCAAAGAAGCTATATAAGTGTTTCTCCTTTCTTGGTAACTTCTTCCTTTGTGTCCTCTTGAGTGTGGGGAAAAACTGGCCAGCAAAGAACCAAGCAGCATGTAGAGAGTTGGAGAACTCAGTTCTCTGCAAAGTATGGCCTCAATTTATAGCTTCTAACATTTTCATAGGCTGAACAAGAGTGTGGAGCTCTCCATCTTCATGGCAGTCTGTAGATAGTATTTGCGTTTCATGCAATTAGGCATATCTTCGGAAGCAGAATTTGTAACTGGACTTTTCACTATATTGTGGGTTCTCTTCTTCCACCTTTCACCCACCCATCTTCTTCTGCCCTACCAAATCCTCAATCCTAGGTAGGAGAGAAAAAAGGCTAGAGAGGTATGGAGACATATCATTATACTACTTCCTGCAGATTAGGTGTGTCCAGTTCCTTGGGGGAAATTTAATCTTCTCTATTAGAATATTCAATTTCTTCTTCCTGCCTTGTTGCCCAGGACCACTTGACAAACCACAATAAACACCAGCAACAGCAATCAGCAACAAGCAAACACCACCAGCACCAGCACCATGACCACCAACAGCAGCAGCAGTCTTATTCTAACTTTTATGATTAAATCAGAAACTATGCAAGTTCTAATTCGTTCACTTTGTGTGCTAAGAAAATCTATTTTATTTCCCTAGGTAACAGAGAAGGAAACTGAGAGAGACATGAGGCATTAATATCATTAGACTACTTCCGGCTGCTAAGGGGTCAAGTCAGTCAAGTAGAGGAATGAGTTGTCAGCAAAATCACCAAAGTACAATCAAGTTTGGAATCTATGTGATCCGTGTGTGCATCTTGCAGTCTCTCTTCTTCCAGAGTTAACTTTCTGCTTCAACTGTTAACCATATTGGACTGTTTAAGAATCCCCTTGTAAATTTAAAACAAATTACGTAATTCTTGAGTAGTTAATCCAATGGTAGACCATATCCAATTAATATCTCCGATTAAATTTTGTGAATCATTAAGACTTTGCAAGGAATCTCTGCTGATTGGTACCTTTTGTGGTTGAATTTTTGATTTACTTATTTTATAACCCATAGAGTTCATAGAATCTACTCTTTGTAATCTTTCAGAAGCAATCTGTAACCCTCATCATAGCAGAATTCTTTGTGTTTCCTTAAACATTTTCGCTAAAGTATCTGTGTCAAGAAAAAAAAATCCATATTATGATGAATAATGAATTAAGGAAATTGCCTACGTTATTTCTAGCAGTTGTTGCACAAAATATTGACATAGAGTTGGACTATTTAACATATCCTGTGGAATAACTTTTCAGTGATAACTTTTTAGTGGTTCACCATTATTATGTGTAGGTACTATGAAAGCAAACCTATCATCCTGCTTATGTTTTGTGAAAAAAATATTTGGATTGTGAAAAAACAAAAGCAATCTTTTAAGTCAACTACTATCATAAGCCATGACTTAGGTAATAAAGAAGGTAAAGGAATCCCAGGGTGTACCAGGCCTATTTCTTGAATTACTCTATTCATCATTCTTAAATATTTTAATATCCTCTATTTTACAGATTTTTTTTATAACAAGTACAGGAGAATTCAATGGGCTAGTAGCCTTCCAAAAGTTGAGCCTCCATCTGTTTTTGTACCAACTACTCAAGTGTCTGTGATTTTTCATTAGTTAATGACCACTGATATACTCATATAAGCTTGTCAATTAACCACTGTAAGGGTAGCCTATTGGTATTTCAGCAGTGCCCCTCCACCTAGAAATTTAGAAGCTTAGTCTCTATGATATCTTATGCCAGACAATTGGCATAGCATTAGGTTTCTTCCCTGGGAGCAGCTACTATTTCACTGCTAGCTCTATCATGAGTTGTCTCTGTGGTTGCAAATATATTAATCTTGGTACCCCACTGTTGTAATAGGTCCCTTCCTCATATTATTTAAGGGTATGTCAACCAAAGAAGGTCTTAATTGTCCTATTTGACCTTTAAATCCCACATGTTTAACCCATTGTAAACTTTGTTTTACCTGAGATAACTCACCAATATCATGAAACTATGAATAAATCTTTTTGAAATTCCAAGATTTTTGGAAAATGATAGTTATATCAGCTCCTGTATTCACCAAATCTCTATTTCATCATCATTCATTTGCAGGTTTACTTTTGGCCTCTAATCATTAACCACTGTTTGCCAGAACACAATTTATGTTTCCAGTATTTCTGAACCCTCCTGTTCTTTATACTGCAGTGATGTTTGCCTTTTCTGTAGGGAAAGAGTGTTAGCTGAGTTTTTTTTAAATTACTTTATTTATTTACATTCCAAATGTTGTTCTCCCTTCCTGGTCCACCCTTTAAGAATTCTTTCCTCCATTCTTTGGTTCAAGGACATCTGAGTTGTTTCTAGCTTCTGGCTATTATGAATAAGGCTGTTATGGACATAATGTGTATATTGGAACATCTTTTAGGTATATGTTCACGAGTGGCATAGCTGGATCTTCAGGTAGAACTATTTCCAATTTTCTGAGGAACCACCAGATAGATTTCAAGAGTGATTGTACCAGTTTACACTCCCACCAGCTATGGAGGAATGTTTTTCTTTCTCTACATCCTCTCCAACATGTGCTGTCACTTGAGTTTTTGGTCTTAGCCATTCTGAATGGTGTAAGGTAAAATCTCAAGGTTGTTTTGATTTACATTTTCCTGATTAGTAAGATTGTTGAACTTTTACTTAGGTGCTTCTTGGCCATTTGAGATTTCTCTGTTGAGAATTCTGTTTAGCTTTGTACCCCATTTTTAAAATTGGATTATTTTATTTTTTGGAGTTTAAATTGATGTCTTAGTCAGGGTTTCTATTCCTGCACAAACATCATGACAAAGAAGCAAGTTGGGGAGGAAAGGGTTTATTCAGCTTACTTCCACATTGCTGTTGATCACCAGAGGAAGATAGGACTGGAACTCAAGCAGGTCAGGAAGCAGGAGCTGATGCAGAGGCCATGGAGAGATGTTTCTTACTGGCTTGCTTCTCCTGGCTTGCTCCTCCTGGTCTCTTATAGAACCCAAGACTTCCAGCCCAGGAATGGCACCACCCACAAAGGGCCCTACCTCTTTGATCACTAATTGAGAAAATGCCCCACAGCTGTATCTCATGGAGGCACTTCCCCAACTGAAGCTCCCTTCTCTGTGATAACTCCAGCCTGTGACAAGTTGACACACAAAACCAGCCAGTACACTTGAGTTCTTAATATATTTTGGATATTGGCCCTCTATCAGATGTAGGGTTAGTAAAGATCTTTTCCCATTCTGTAGGTTGTGTTTTGCCCTGTTGAGAGTATTTTTTGTCTTACAGTAGCTTTTCACTTTCAATGAGGTCCCATTTGCCAGTTGTTGATCTTAGAGCCTGAGGCATTGATATTCTGTTGATGAAATTTCCCCCTCTATAAATGTGTTTGAGGTTATTTCCACTCCCTTCTATGAGATTGAGTGTATCTGGTTTTATGTTGAGGTCCTTGATCTACTTGGAATTGAGCTTTGTGTGGTATGATAAATATGGATAAATTTGCATTCTTCTATGAACAGACTGCCAGTTAGACCAGCACCATTTACTTCAGATGCTTTCTTTCTTTCTTTTTTTCACTGTTCTTCTTTTTCACTGTATAGTTTTGTCAAAGATCTAGTGTCCATAGGTGTGTGGGTTGATTTCTATGTCTTAAATTCAATTCTCTTGATTTACCTCGCTGTCTCTGTACCAACAATATGGCTTTATCACTATTGCTCTGTAGAACAGCTTTAGGTCAGAGATGGTGATTCCCACAGAAGCTCATTTATTGAATAATTCTATAACCTATGTTAACTTTCATTTCATTTTTATATATGCCATAATTTTAATCTCTCCTTTGAACTCCCCATCTCAAACTCTTGGATGCAAAATAAATCCTTGGGAAGTCAATATACTTTTTCCAAAGATCATCCCGACTCTCCCTAAGAGCAAAAGACTATAAACTCCAGGAACTTTTTATAACATTGAATCTTTGGGGATAGGGCATAAATGGGTTTATCTAGAGCAGTGCTGCCCATAGTAGTGTACATGAGATCAGCAGTGTTTTATTGTGTTTTTGTTTTTTGGTTTTTTTGTTTTGTTTTTTGCCTGCTTGTTATTTCCCTGATTTGTAAGAGGAAAACACCTCATAATCTTTGCTGTGGGAACTCAAGTTGCTAAGTTTTCAATTTCATTTCTTGGTGTCAATAAATTGCCTAGTATTTACCTCTTGGACCTACACTCATTAATTCAATGCGTTATCCCTTGCCATAACATTTGCATACCCCCAGGGTGCAAACACACTCTTTCTGCCCAATATTTATGAAAACTATTATTCCTAGAAAAGGACCACTCATTTTTCCAGCAGAAAGTACCATATTACTCATAGTTAATGCACCAGCCATTTTGAGATCTGAGACGTTTAGTGACCTTCAGTCACAGTCTCTTTGAAAATAAGTGATTTTCCTGCAGTTTGAGCACCAGACAATTTGATATTGGGGACACTTTGCAATAGCTTGTTTTATGATGCTAACATGATACTTGTGAAAATCAAAGTCAGTTGTATTCTTTATTTTCTTGTCCATTGTCCCAGTCCAAGCCTTTAGTAGTCTGATGCCTCTTTTATATTTGCATTCTCAAAAGCAAGGTTCTCTGTAAACATCTGCCTTGAGTCAGGTTCTGATACACTTTTGTTCACAGCTGAGATCAATCTTTTTAAAAAAAAAATCAGTGAAGGCTTTACCGGAACCTTGTATAATTTTATTAATTCAAGGTCAGAGTACAACCCTTGACCCAGCAACTGATCTTTGACAATATTCATTCCCCTTGGTCTGTTTTGCTGTTCAATAATTACAGCTTCTTTGTTCTAACATGTTAACCATTGTAACTGCTGACTAGCCTCTAGCACAGCTCTTACCAGCCCCTTTCAGTCTTAGGGAATAATTCTATTTTGAGTAGCCCAGTTACTTAGAATTTGTTTTACATAAGGTGAATGCGTGCCATAGGAAATCATGAACTCTTTGAAATGCCTTAGACCTAGATTTTCTATAGGACACTATCCTATCTCCTCAGAATCATGACCTGTACCATTAGCAGGCTTGTGTTGTAAGATTATTGAGAAAACTGGTAATTTTATAATTCTAGTCCACCACCCCTCTATCTATGGTGGCACAACTGGATGGAGATTATCTCTCTCTTTTAAAATTTGTTTCAGCTTCTCTTTTACCTTGTTAGCCTTCACAACCTCCTCCACCACCCAGACCGCACATTCAGCTGTGCACCTACCAAGAAGTGCAGAGTGCCTGGCAGGGCACTTCTAGTAGGGCCTGCTAGCATAATTCATTTCCTTTTTTCCTCTTGAGGGAAACTCCATTCTTGTTCAGTCAATGAATATGAGCCTTTTATTTCCTCTCTGGGAGCAAAGAGGGGATATCACAGGGGCAGTGGCTGCAATAAACTTTTTGCTGACTTTCTGAAACTAAATATCCATCCCTTCTTCCCCTGATGTATCCTCTATGCCATTTGAAATCAAATTTCCCATTCTGTCTAGCCCCATATTGTTTACCACTTATAAAAGGCCTTTTCTTTTTTACTGTTTTGTGGGTTCCTTTTTATTCACTCTGCACCCACCCCTCTTCTTCCACCCTTCCAATGTCCCAACCCTAGGTAAGAGAGAAAGAAGGCTAAAGGGAAAATGGAGCATTGATATTATTAGACTACTTTTGCTAATTAGGGGTGTTGAGTCCCTTGGGGCAAGTTTAATCATCACCATTAGTATATATAATTTCTTCTTGTCTCTTTGTGCACAATGTCTTGGCAAACTGCAACAGACTACAGTAGTAGCAGCAGCAGGAAGAGCAGCAGCAGCAGGTTCAGACCCTCTTGGGGCTCTAGCATTTATATACTCTTTCAAAAGTCCCCAGAATTCTAACATTATACATTTGAATAACCTATCCGCAGCTGTCAAAATCATGCCCCTGTACCAGGTAAATCATAGTCAGCTTCTGTGGACAGGGTAAAGTAGTCTCATATCCCACGCCTGAGATTAAAACAAAAATGTATTCCTGTAACATTTCTGTGGTTTATTTTTTTAAAGAAATCAAAATTATTACTGCAAAAATTGAGAAAACAGTTGTAGAAGTACAGCTTCCTTTTGTAGGGGACAGCATTATAAGATTAGGTCTCCCATGATAGGAAAAAGTCAAAAAGTGCAAGACAGTTGTTAGACTGCATTAGGTGCTGTAATGGTGATACAGTAATCAATATATAACATGTAATTCTTTCTCTCCATCAGGAGTGGGAAGCTTTTATTTTATTTTTTTTTTTTTAGATATTTTCTTTATTTACACGTCACATGATTTCTCCTTTCCAATTCCCCTCCAAAAAACAAACAAACAAACAAAACAAGAAAAAAAACCCTGTTGCCTCCTCCTTCCCCATGCTTGCCACCCCGCCCTCTCCCACTTATTGGCCCTGGCATTCCTCTACACTGGGGCAGAGAACCTTCACAGGGACAAGGGCTTCTCCTCCCATTGATGATTGACTTTGCAATCCTCTACCATACACATGCTGCCAGAACAATCAGTCCCACCATGTATAGTCCTTGGTTGGTTGTTTAGTCCCTAGGAGCTTTGAAGGTACTACTTAGTTCATATTGTTGTTTGTCCTAAGGGGCTGCAAACCCTTCAGTCCCTTTGGTCCTTTCTCTAGCTCCTTCATTGGGGACCCTGTACTCAGTTCAATGGATGGCTGTGAGCATCTACATCTGTGTTAGTCAGGTACTGTCAGAGCCTCTCAGGAGATAGCTATATCAGGCTGTCTTGTCCTTACTTCAGTCTCTGCTCCATAGTTAGCTTCTGCAACTCCTTCCATGGGTATTTGGTTCCCCGTTTTAAGAAGGAATGAAATGTCCACCTTTTGGTCTTCCTTCTTCTTGAGTTCCTTGTGGTTTATTCTTCCTGTATTCCAAACTTCTGGGCTAATAACCACTTATCAGAGAGTGCATATCATGTGTGTTCTTTTGTGATTGGGTTACTTCGCTCAGGATAATATTCTCCAGATCCATCCATTTCCCTAAGAATTTCATAAATTTATTGTTTTTAATAGCCGAGTAGTACTCCATTGTGTAGATGTACCACGTTTTCTGTATCCGTTCCTGTGTTGAGGGACATCTGGGTTGTTTCCAGTTTCTGACTATTATAAATAAGGTTTCTATGAACATGGTGGACCATATGTCCTTATTACATATTGGAGCATCTTCTGGGTATATGCCCAGGAGAGGTATAGCTGGATCCTCTGGTAGAACTATGCTCAATTTCCAGAGGAACCGCCAAACTGATTTCCAGAGTGGTTGTACCAGTTTGCAATCCCACCAGCAATGAAATAATGTTCCTCTTCCTCCACAACCTCTCCAGCATCTGTTGTCACCTGAGTTATTTATCCTAGCCAATCTGACTGGTGTGAGGTAGAATCACAGAGTTGTTTTGATTTGCATTTCCCTGATGACTAAGGATGTCGAACATTTCTTTAGGTGCTTCTCAGCCATTCGGTATTCACCAGTTGAGAATTCTTTGTTTAGCTCTTTACCCCATTTTTTAATAGGGTTATTTGATTCTCTGGAGTCTAGCTTCCTGAGCTGTTTGTATACATTGGATATTAGCCCTCTATCAGATATAGGATTAGTAAAGATCTTTTCCTAATCTGTTGGTTGCTGTTTTGTCCTATTGACAGTGTCTTTTCCCTTACAGAAGCTTTGCAACTTTATGAAGTCCCATTTGTCAATTCTTGATCTTAGAGCATAAGCTTTATGCGTTCTCTTCAGGAAATTTTCCCCTGTGCCTATTTGCTCGAGGTTCTTCCCCACTTTCTCTTCTATTAGTTTCAATGTATCTGGTTTGATGTGGAGGTCTCTGCTCCACTTGGGCTTGAGCTTTGTACAAGGAGATAGGAATGGATCGATTTGCATTTTTCTACATGCTAACCGCCAGTTAAGCCAGCACCATCTGTTGAATATGCTGTCTTTTTTCCACTGTATGGTTTCAGCTCCTTTGTCAAAGATCAAGTGACCATAGGTATGTGGGTTCATTTCTGGGTCTTCAGTTCTCTTCCATTGATGTACCTGCCTGTCACTGTACCAATACCATGCAGGTTTTTTTGTTTGTTTGTTTTTTGTTTTTTTGTTTTTTGTTTTTTTTTAATCACAAT
>NW_022196896.1:35100631-35131292 GCF_008632895.1 Mastomys coucha
AGGTTTAGGAGCTCTCTGGTGGAATTTTTGGGGTCACTTAAGTATACAATCATATCATCAGCAAATAGCGATAATTTGATTTCTTCCTTTCCAATTTGTATCCCTTTGATCTCCTTTTGTTGCCTAATTGCTCTGCTAGGACTTCAAGTACAATATTGAATAGGTAGCGAGAGAGTGTGCAGCCTTTTCTAGTCCCTGATTTTAGAGGGATTGTTTCACTCCATTTATTTTGATGTTGGCTACTGGTTTTCTGTATATAGCTTTTACTATATTTAAGTATGGGCCTTGAATTCCTGATCTTTCCAAGACTTTTATCATGAAGGGATGTTGGATTTTGTCAAATGCTTTCTCAGCATCTAATGAGATGATCATATAATTTTTTCTTTGAGTTTATGTAGTGAATTACATTGGTGGATTCTAAGAGACCACACTGTCATACATTGTTATTAAGTCTCTATACCTTATAAGCATATGTTTTCATTTCCTAAGCCTAATATAGCCTGAAAAATATGTTTCTCATCCAACACTTATCTTGTAACCCTCTGTTGTATGCTCACCCTTTGCCTTGCTAAACTCCTGAACTTGTGACATATAATTGCATTTTTGCCTTATACAAATGTGTCTTCCACAGGATGCACTTATCTACCACACAGGAAGCTTTGATCTTTGATTTCTCCACTTTTATTTACCCAGTGCTGAAATCACTTTTATCTACTCCACAGGAAACTTTGAGCTCTTAGTTGCCCATACTTATGTCCAGGTTCTAACCACCCAATTATCTCAATAGCTGTTTTTTTTTTTCCAACTCTAAGCCTTCCCCATACAAGGGACCTCAAAAGGAAATGAAGGGTTGCCCTATGAAATCCTGACTTTAGAGGAGGCAACCAACTGGATAGTCCTAAATGCAACTTGCTTTAATCAGACACTCATGAAAATGGTTCTTTCCTCAGATCTAACAGTAACTTCAAAATGGAGGTGTTTGCTAGAAGAAAAGGTCACAATGCTCTACATCTGTTCTTCAGTTAAAAACTCTGTGATCCTGCTGGACAGAGATTACAACCACTTATTATGCTTTAAGGTTTTTTTTTTTTTTGTTTGTTTGTTTGTTTGTTTTGGTGGCCTGTGCTGATCTATCTGAAATTAACTCTTATTATATTTTCATTACTAGTCAACCTGTAACATTTTTAGAGCTCCAGGCTTCCTATGCTTGACTTGACTACCACTACCACCTATTTTTCTTTTATGTCTTATGTTTGGCAGTCTATTGATTAGAACCTTTCAGAGCTAACCTCCTTCCAATCACACAGAAGCAAACCTCACAGTGTTAGCACATGGATATCAGTCCAAGTTCAGAATCCATGTTTATCAAAAATATTATTCTCATTCCATGAAAGCTAAATGATATATTTTATCAAAGCCTTAGGAAGAAAAAGAAGTGATGGCCACAACAACCATGCATATTACAATTTTAATAACTGCTTTTTATAGCAATTATTCTTAATAAACATTGAACTGATTTGTGTAGCTGTCAGACCAAAGCTAAAAAATGTTTCAATATGTTAATTGGCAGAACCCAACCTTTAGAATTTTCTAGATGTGCCAAAGCACATTTCTGATTCTACTATAAAGCACAGGGCTTTGGTCAATAAAATATTTTCTGTTTTCTCTTCCAGGATAGTTCTTGTAATTATTTTCAAGTGTAAAATTAAATTCTGTATTTGACCATGAAATTTGGAATTCCCTATTTTTGAAGGCCAAACATGATAATTGTAATGAATGACTATAGGTGTTAAGAGAACCATTTATGAAAAAGGTGGTTTCACTTTTAAGATTACACAAGAGAATAAATTAGAAAATGGTAAGTGAGGCAGATCAAGTTTGTCTAGTTCAGTCTACTGTGCCACTATGTCTCATAAAATTGCTCAGAGGAAGATTGACTTCCTCGAGTTCAGTCAATAAATTTGACCTCAGGATCAATTAGATTTAACATTTTCGATAATGCAAGTTGACTTAGACCAGCAGTCTGGGAAACTCATGGCCCATGGTTATAAAAGGGATTAGTAGAATGTATACTAGTTCTAAATTATTCATTGTTCCAAAAAGCCCAACTTAAACCACCTTTGCCTAGTAAAAGTCATACTATATGTGCACACAGAAGACAGGGGTACACTTACAAATATCATGACACATACGCACATAGCTTGGCATGTATACCACAGACAAAAGGAAGCCAAATCATTACTAGTTCTATATAATTACCCACTGAAGATACAGAAAATGTGGTACATTTACACAATAAAAACAATGATTTCATAAAATTCACAGGCAAATGGATGGAACTTGAAAATATCATCCTGAGTGAGGTAACTCACTCAGAACACACACAGTATGTTCAAAAGAAAATACACACAGTATGTTCAAAAGTGTTCAAAAGAACACACACAGTATGTACTCACTGATTAGTGGATATTAGCCCAAAAGTTTGGAATACCCAAGATTCAATTCAAAGACCATATGAAGTCCAAGAAGAAGAAAGATCAAAGTGTGGATGCTTCAGTGCTTCTTAGATGGTGGAATAAAATACTCACAGGAGGACATATGGAGACAAAGTGTGGAGCAGAGGCTGCCCCACCTGGGGATCCATCCTATATACAGTCACCAAACCTGGACACTATTGTGGACATGGGGAAGTATTTGCTAACAGGAGCCTGATATGGCTACCTCCTGAGAGGATCTGCTAAAACCTGACAAATATAGAGAAGGATACTTGCCTCTCCAATGGAGGAGTTGGAGAAGGGACTGAAAGAGGTGAGAGGGTTTGTAGTCCCATAGGGGGAGCAACAGTATCAACTGGCCAGACTACCTGGGGACTGGACCACCAACCAAAGAGTACACATGGAGGGACCCATGGCTCCAGCTGCATATGTGGCAGAGGATGGCCTTGTTGGACATCAGTGAGAGGAGTGACCCTTAGTCGTGAGGGTGTCCGATGCCTCAGTGTAGGGGAATGCCATTGAGGGAAGATGTGAGTGGGTGGGAGGGTGAGGGAGCACCCTTATAGAGGCAGGGGAGGGGGATGGGATAGGGGGTTTCCAGAGGGGTGTCCTGGAAAGGGGAAAACATTTGAAATGTAAATAAAATATCCAATAAAAGAATATAAAAATCAAAAAAGAGTACTCATTTTTAAATAAATTGAATACACAGTAAAATATCATTATAATACATATATATATATACATATACTTAAAGCATAAAATTCCTTTAATACTGAAGCATATATGTACACATAAAAACATATCTTTATTCATAATCACAGGTATCTGTATGAAGTACACTGTCACTGTATACCAATTGTCTCTGATATAAAACATTCTATCTTGGAGTGAAGCTCAATAGATGCATGATGTTTTAAAGTGAGGAGGAACATTCTATCCTGCAGAAAAGCTCTTTAAGCTCAGGAAGTAATGAAATAGCTCTAGGAAGTCTCTGAAATGGACCATATTCATTAGGACCAGGCTTCACCAAAGAAGGGCTACAAAGAGACATTTTCAGACCAGCTGAACTGCTTGGAACAGGCAGAGACCAACTGATCTGCCTGGAAAAGCTGGTCTCCAACCTGCTTGTTGATTGTTCATTTCCATACAGGTTTCATGGTTTCCTAAGCTGTGAACTGTCATACATACTGGAATGTGCTTTATGATGTAGTTGACTAATTTTAAATGAATTTTCCCTAAATATTTACTCTTCTATGCTATGTTTTGTGGTCTCTTTATAGAGGTTTGTGATTGTGGTCTATGGGCATTCTCTAGAGTGGAACTATGTTTTTTTAAATTTTGATTAGAATATTTTTTTCGTAAAATATATTCTACCCCAATTCCTCCTAACTCCTCACCACCCCCTTCCAATCCAGATTCACACCCTTTCTGTCCCTTGTTAGAAAAAATATAAATAAAAATAATATAAGTAAAAACAAAACAAAACAGTCAGGATATGACAAGACAAAAAGAAAAAAAACAGCTGAAAGGAAAGGATGAGAAATGCATATAAGAGCACACATACATGTGTGCACAATGGGAATCTCATAAAAACACAAAACTGTAAGCCATAATGTATATGCAAGGACCTCTGAGGTTAGAAAAATGTTCTGACATAACATTCTGAGACAAAGAACCTCCAAAGATACCAATGAATTAATTTGTCTTGGCCTTATTCCATATCCTCACCAGGACAAATTCATCTGTTTTGTAGATCTTGGCCATTTTAATTGATGTAAGATGAAATATAAAAGTTGCTTTAATTTTTATTTCCCTGTTGACTAAAGATGTTGAACATTTTAAAAGTGATTCTCAGCCATTTGAGTTTTCTATTTTAATAATTCTGTTTAGATATTATACCACATTTTTAAATTGGGTTATTTTTCTGGTCTGCTTTTTTTTAGTTCTTTATATATTTTGGATATTTATCATCTATCGAATGTGTAGTTGATAAAACCTTTTTCCATTCTGTAGCCTGCTGCTATTTTGTCTGAATGATGGTATCCCAGGCTTGCAGAAGACATCTTTAAGTTTCATGAGGTTCTATTTACTGTTGTTATTCATACCTAACAGTGTTCTGTTCAGACAGCCTTTTCTGTGCTGATGAGTTCAAGATTATCCCCACTTTTTCTTTTCTTGAGTAGGGTGCATATATTTTACATTGAGGTCTTTTTGTTAGGGGTTTTGGATTTGTCAAACACCTTTTCTCCAGAATGAGATGTGGTTTTGTATTTCAGTCTATTTATATGATAGATTGCATTTATCAATTTATATATGCCAAATTCTAAATGTTGTATCCAAGAATCTCTCTAATGAAGCTTACTTGCTAATAGTGGATGATCTTTTTGATTTTTTCTTCAATTTGTTTGCCAGTATCTTATTGAAACTATTTATCTATGTTCATAAGGGAAATTTATCTATAATTATCTTTCTTTGCTAAATCTTTATGTGTTTAAGTATTATGGTAACTGTGGCTTCATACAAAGAATTGGGCATTTTTCTTTCTGTTTCTATTTTGTGGAGTATTGATGTTAATTATTTCTTGAAACTCTGGTAGAATTCTCTTTATATTAAGTCATCTGTCCCGCAGCTTTTCTTCTTTCTCTTTTTCTTCTTCCTCTTCTTCCTCTTTTTCTTCTTCATTTTTTTGTAAAGATAATTTAAATGACTGCTACTATTTTACTAGGGATTATTAGCTTGTTTAAATTGTTTATCTCATCTTAATTAGCGTTTGTTAGTGTATCTATTGAAAAAAATATCCATTTCTTTTAGATTTTTCCAATTTGGTGGAGAATAGACATTTTAGGTGTTCTTATGATTCTCTGGACTTCTTCAGTGTCAATTGTTATATCTACCTTTTGTCTCTAATTTTATTCATTTGGATCTTCTCTCTACCTTTGAGTCAATTTGGCAAAGCATTTGTCAATTTTACTGAGTATCCTTTAAAAACTAACTCTTTGTTTAATTGATTCTTTGTATTGCTTTTGTTTGTTTCTACTTTATTAATTCCAGCTCTTAGTTTGATTATTTCTCACTGTTTACACTTTTTTGGTATTATTTCTTCTTTTTGTTCTAGAGTGCTCAGGTGTACTATTATGTTACTAATATGAAATCTCTTGATTTTTTTCATGTAGGCACCTACCTCTTAGAACCATATTAATGGCCTTATGGATTTAGATATATTGCATTTAAATTTCATTCAATTCTAAAGTATTTTGTTTCTTTCTTTATTTTTGTTTCAAGCCATTTTATATTCAGTATAGACTTGTACAGTTTCTATTAGTTTTTAATATCTTTTTTATTTTTGTTTTTTGTTGATATCCAGCTTTTATCTGTGCTGGTCAGATAAGATTCAGGGAGTTATTTCAAGCATCTTGCGTCTGTTGAGACTTGTTTTGTGTCCAAGTATGCAGTCAATTTCAGAGAAAGTTCCATGAGTTCCTGAGAAGCTGGAGTATTCTTTTGTGTTTAGTGAAAGGTTCTGTAAATATTTGTAAGGTCCGTTTTGTTTATGATTTCACTTAGCTGCAGTGTCTTTTTGTTTAGCTTTTGTCTGGATGACCTGCCTATTTCTGATAGTAGGGTATTAAAGTCACCTGTCATGTGTGTGTTAAAATGTTCTTTATGCTGTAGTAATTATTTATGAACATTGGTGCCCTTGTGTCTGATGCATAGATGTAAAGAGCTGTATATCTTCTTGGTGGATTTTTTTCTTTGATGAGTATGTGATGTAATTCCCTATCTAATCTGATTAGCTTTAATTTGAAATCTATTTTGTCAGATATAAAAATGGCTACATTGGCTTCTTAGGCTTATTTGCATGAAGTATGCTTTCCATCTTTTTATCCTGAGGTCTATCCTGTCCGTAATGTTAAGATGTGTTTTGTGGATGCAGCAGAAAGTTGGATAGTAGTTTTAAATCTAGTCCGTTTTGTGCATTTGTTTGGGGAAACTGAGACCATTAATTCTTTGAGTTGTCAGTAAGCAATATTTGTCATTTCTGTTATTTTATTATTGGTGTATGGGTTTCTCCTCCATGGCTTGATTTTCTGATCAAATGTCATTATTTGTATCTTCTTAGGTGTTGCTAACCTCATCAGGTTTATGTTTTCCTTCTAGTGCTGTCTGTAGGGTTAGATTTGTATAGTTGTGAGTGTATAGGTGTGTATAAAGTGTCAGTTTAGTTGTATCATGGGATGTCTTTCTCCATCTGTTGTTATCAAAAGTTTGGCTGGGTAGTCCAGGCTTCCATCTCTGGTCTCTTAGAGTAGGTAGAACACTTGCCTAGGCCCTTTGGCTTTTAGAGTCTCCATTGAACAATCATGTGTTATTCTAATAAGTCTACCTTTGTATGTTACTTGGTCTTTTTTCCTTGCAGGTTTTAATATCTTCCTCCTCCTCTCCCCTCTCTTTTTTGATCTATACATTTAGTGTTTGTATATTTTAGGCAATGAATTTTTGTGTCTATTCTATTTGGCCTTATGCATGCATGCTTACACCTTCTTATACCTTGAAAAGCACCTCCTTTAGGTTACAAAATTTTTCTTTTAAGATTTTGTTTTAAATATTTTCTGTGACTTTTACCTGGCTTTCTTCTTCTTTCTGTATTTCTATTATTCATAGACTTGATCTTTCCATTCACATTTCCTGGATGTTTGTGCTGGGTTGATTTTAGATTTAATGTCTTTGATTGAGGTATCCAGGTTTTTTTTGTTTTGTTTTGTTTTGTTTGTTTGTTTTTATCACATCTTCAATTACTGAGATTCTTTTATCCATCTCTTGTATTTGTTGGTGAGCCTTGCTTCTAAGGTTTCTATTCAAGTTCCTAAAATTTTTATCTTCAGCTTTCCTAAGTTTAGGTTTTCTTTATAGATTTTATTTTTGAAAGTTGATGATAAAGTTTTGGGATTTTATTTGGAAGAGCGGAAAGAGAGCAAATATCACTTATCTGCTCTCCTGGCTGATGTGACCGTGGGTACCCAGAAAATGGCTTTATAAGGTTGCAGTTGAGACATAGGAATAGGGTGGTAAGAAATACAGTAATAGAAGGATCTGCACTGAGGTGTTATTATTATCAAAGGAACCTAAGCAATTAAAAAAAAAGATGCTATAATGTCACTTAAAGGACTGAACAAATTTTTTAAAAGCCAATTTCATTTGATCTAAAAGCTACTTCTATATCTCATTGTTTCTTTAAATTGGCCATCTTAAAGGGGAAACACAAAAATCCCTTAAAGAACTACAGGAAAACACAATCAAATGGGTGAAGGAAATGAACAAAATCATCCAGGATCTAAAAATGGAAATAGAAAGAATAAAGAAATCAGAAAGAGAGACAACCCTGGAGATATGAAACCTAGGAAAGAAATCAGGAGTCATAAATGCAAGCATCACCAACAGAATACAAGAGATAGTAGAGAGAATCTCAGGGGCAGAAAACACCTTAGAAAACATTGACACAACAGTCAAAGAAAATGCAAAAAGCAAAAACCTCCTAACCCAAAGCATCCAGGAAATCCTGGACACAATGAGAAGACCAAACCTAAGGATAATAGGTATAGAAGAGAGTGAAGACTCCCAAGGTAATGCGCCAGTAAATATCTTCAACAAAATTATAGAAGAAAACTTCCCTAACCTAAAAAAAGAGATGCCCATGAACATACAAGAAGCCTACAGAACTGCAAATAAACTGGACCAGAAAAGAAATTCCTCCTGTCACATAATAATCAAAACACCAAATGCTCTAAACAAAGAATGAATTTTAAAAGCAGTAAGGGAAAAATGTCAAGTAACATATTAAGGCAGGCTTATCAGAATTACGGCAGACGTCTCACCAGAGATTATGAAAGCTAGAAGATCCTGGGCAGATGTCATACAGACCCTACAAGAACACAAATGCCAGCCCAGGCTACTATACCCAGCAAAACTCTCAATTACCATAGACGGAGAAAACAAGATATTCCATGACAAAACAAAATGTACACAATATCTTTCTACAAATCCAACCCTACAAAGAATAATAGATGGAAAACATCAACATAAGAAGGGAAAATACACACTAGAAGAAGCAAGAAAGTAATCTTCCCACAAATCCACACAAACCTAATTCCACCTCTTACAACAAAAACAACATGAAGTAACAATTACTTTTTCTTACTATCTTAATATGAAAATTAATATTGCCAACATATGGACTGGGATAGTGGCTCACTGCCACCATGTGCCCACCTGGGCGGTGTGGAAAGTACATGACAGTCTCTTGTGTCGGCTTGGCCAGAGTACCAGAGCTCTGGCTGGATGAGGTTACCATCCCCCACCCCTTTATCTCTCTCACCACCTGGTAGTGCTGCCCGATACCATCCCACAATCAAAAATCTGACTCATAATTGTTCTTGTCTGAAAGAACTACAGGGATGGAACTGGAGAGGAGCCTGAGGAAAAGAAGGTCCAGTGACAGGCCCAAACTTGGGATCCAGCTCAAGGGGAGGGCCCAAGCCCTGACACTTTTACAGAGGCTATGGAGTGCTCACCAAAAGGGACCTAGCATGATTGCCCTCTGAAAGACCCAAGGAGCAGCTGAGCGAGTGAGATGCAGATATTTGCATCCAACCAATGGACAGAAGCTGCTGATTCTTGTGGTTGAATTAGGGGAGGTTGGAAGAATCTGAGAAGGGTAGCGAATCTGTAGGAGCACCAGCAGTCTCAATTAAAGTAGACCCCTGAATTCTCTTAGACACTGAACCACCAACCAGACAGCATCAACCAACTGATATGTGTCCCCCAACACATATACAGTAAAGGACTGCTAGGTCTCGTTTTAGTCAGAAAAGATGCACCTAGCTCTCAAAAGACTGGAGGCCCCAGGGAGTAGGGAGGTCTGGTGTGGTGGGGGATGGATGGTAGGGACATCGTCATGGAGACAGCAATGTGGGGAGGAGATATGGGATGTGGAATAGTTGGAGGGTAGACCTGGAGGGAGTAAAATCTGGAGTTTAAAATAAATGAATGAATGAATGACTAAATAAATAAATAAAAGATTAAAAAAAAAACTCTCATGAAATTCACAGGCAAATGGATGGAACTAGAAAATATCATCCCGAGTAAGGTGACCCAGTCACAAAAGGACACACATGGTATGTTCTCATTGTTGAGAGGATATTAGAAAAAAAACTCGGAATGCCCACAGTACCACTCATAGACCATATGAAGCTCAAGAAGAAGAGCAAAGTGTGAATCCTTCTGTCCTACTTAGAAGGAGGAACAAAATAATCACAGGAGGTAGAGGGAGGAAGCAATCTGGTAGGGAGAGAGGATGGAGAGGAAAAGGTGTGGGAGGAGATGGAGGAGAAGTACAGAGGGTGAGGAAATTTAACAGAGGTATGTAGCAGTCCAGGATGGGAAATTGGGGATAGCCACTAAAATGTCCCAGATGCCATGAAAGTAAGAAGATCCCAAGACCCAATGGGGATAACATTAGCTGAAATACTCAACAAAGGGGAGAGACCTTATCCTGTAGAGATCATATCCAGAGGTTAGGCATGGTCCCTGGTTTAGGGATGGGGCCACCCACCCATCTCAAAAATATTAATCCAGAATTGCTTCTGTCTAAAGGAAAGATTCCAATCTTGTCTCTGCCCCTCAGCATTTCGATTTACTGTAAGCATGAACTCCATTCTTCTAGCTATACCCCAACTCCCAGCAAAGGTACTATGGAAAGAGAAAAAGATTACTTGAATGTTTTATTCCCTTAGAATAAAGTATTGAAATTAATGGTTCTAAAGTTTATGCTCAGAGAACAGTGCATAAAACATTGAGCTAAACCCAGGCTTGAGAGTCAGAACATCTAAGAGATTTACCACTGACTCATTTCATGCATTTTGTATTTTGTATCTCAGTTTTTTACTCTAAAAATAAACATAATCATATATTCCATCTTTCTTCCTTTCTCTCTTTCTTTCTTTCTTTCTTTCTTTCTTTCTTTCTTTCTTTCTTTCTTTCTTTCTTCCTTCCTTCCTTCCTTCCTTCCTTCCTTCCTTCCTTTCTTTCTTTCTTTCTTTCTTTCTTTCTTTCTTTCTTTCTTTCTTTCTTTTTGTTTGATTGAGACAGGGTTTTTCTGTATAGCTCTGCCTGTTCTGGAACTCACTCTGTAGACCAGGCTGGCCTAGAACTCAGAGATCCGCCTACCTCTGCCTCCCAAGTGCTGGGATTAAAGGCATGCACCACCACTGCCTGGCAATCTTTCAAGGATAGAAATAATATAAAGCCAAGTGAGCAACTATAAACGTAACTTTTATTTGCCTGAAGTAATTGTTGTCTCAGAGGCTTACTGTTGCATAAGCTTACCATTTCTAGTTCTTTCTAAAATCTGCTAGCTGGTTCAACTCAATTCTTCTGGCTCAAACTCATCTCCAAGATTACTGATTCAAACTGGCTTCCCTCAAATATTCATTGACTTGCTCTGCTTTGCCCCAAACTAACTCTGGCAATATGTTCTAATTATCTAGGTCCTTCTTATTGTCTGGTTCATTCTATCTTCTCTTGCATCATTTCTCTGTAAAATTGTCTCAGTAAAATTTCCCCCATCCTCCTCTTCCTGTGCTGCTCTTAAATAGCTTCTCTTTCCTGGGCTATTCTTTTGAGAGCTGGGTACATCCTATCTTGTACTCATTCTATCAAATTTTTCTCTGATTTGTCACTTTGTCTACCCCTCAAATAGACATCTCCAAACTAACTTTACCTTCATTGTTCAGGATTAAAGGTGTATACTAAGGAAAAGTTTAAATTCCATTCATAGGATTAAAGATGTGTACCAAGAGAATGTCTCATTTTTTAGCCTGATCACACAGACCTAGGTCTTTAGATGTGATTCCTTGCCAGAGCAGCCATGTTGCTGAATTAAAATTCTTTTACATGTAACTGTAATTCATTGTGTTGCTATTCAAGTGGAAGAACATAATTTGCAGCTTTTTTGAGGAGTGGTTAAGTTACTTTATCTTCACTGGCTACAGTTTATAGTAGAGAGATTATATTTCATCTGTATTGTATCAGAATCTTGTCCTGGGGGAAGATACACTGTATTACAGTATGGTTCTTGACAAGTTAGTATTTCAGGGCCTGTTATTTTTATTTTTATCTTATTAAAAATTTAAATAACCCGCTGAGTCTATTTAGTATGGTTTGGGTATATATTATTTCAACTGCTATGGAGCTAATCCCAGGAAGAGACTAATTATTCCTTTCTCTGTAGTTATTAGTTGTCCATTAATGCTTTCAATAGTGTTGGGACACTGTTGTTTGGCTTTTCAGCTTAACACAAACCTAGATGTATCTGAGAAGATAGAACCACAATTGAGAAATTCGCTATAACTTTACCTTGTGGTTAAAACTGTTGGACATTTTCTTAATTAATGGTTCATATTAGAGGGAATAGTCTGTTGAATGTCTGTACCACTTGTGATTAGGCGGTCTGAGGTTGTAGAGGAAGAGGGTGGTGCATAAGCCATGGAGATCAATACAGTCAGTAACATTCCTCCATGGTCTCTGCTTTGTTTCTGGATTCCTGGCTTCTGCTTTGAATTCCTGTCCTGACTTTCCTGGATGATGGATTACAACCTCTGTGATGAAATAAACCCTTTCTTCCTGGAGTTGCTTTTGATCATAGTGTTTGTCACAGCAACAAAAAACTCCAATTAAGACAGGGGAGAGATTTTCCCTGTCTATATAATTATTTAGGTTTTACTTAGGAAGCCATATAGTTGAAGTGTCATATCTAAAATATACACCCTCACAGCCAACTTTATGTGGTCCCCTGCTTCTTATATCTGAGATGTTATGTGGTATTTAGGTATAGGAGTTATGTTGTAGATGTTATGTGGTATTTAGGTATAGGAGTTATGTTGTAGATGTTATGTGATATTTAGGTAGAGGAGTTATGTTGTAGATGTATATGTGGTATTTAGGTAGAGGAGTTATGTTGTAGATGTATATGTGGTATTTAGTTAGAGGAGTTATGTTGTAGATGTATATGTGGTATTTAGTTAGAGGAGTTATGTTGTAGATGTATATGTAGTATTTAGGTAGAGGAGTTATGTTGTAGATGTATATGTGGTATTTAGGTAGAGGAGTTATGTTGTAGATATATATGTGGTATTTAGGTATAGGAGTCATGTTGTAGATGTATATGTAGGGGCTGAGGTTTCCATGACCAGTTGTTCTCTAGATTATGATCAGTTGCGGTTTTCTTTAATGGTGTTCATTTGCTGTAAGAGAAGCTTCTTTCATGAGGGGTGAGACATGCACTTATCTGTGGTTATAAGGATGAATATTTGAATGTGGTTAAGTATTATGCTGGTCTAGGAAACTGACAGTAATAGGTTCTCTTCTAACATCTAGTCATAGTGATTATCTAGGTTTCTAGTACTATACATGATTTTCCTCTTATTGAGTGGGTCTTAAGTCCAATTAGACAACTGTTGGTTACTGCTAAGCTATAAGTGACACTATTGTACCTTTAGAGATCTCTTCCTATGCTTGACATTGCTTTGGTTCATAGGCATCCCACCAGGCTAGGACTAAGTCCATCAATCTCTTGGTAGATTAAATAGTAATTTCTAGCACTATAAAAGCTCCACTGCAGGAAGGATGATTTCAAGTCAGATCCATCTTGAATCTTGGGAGTCCTATGTCTGAAGTGTGAAATTGTCTTTGTGACTTAAACAATAGGACACACCTTCAATCTCCAAGAGGCAACCAAAGGCCACAGCAACTACACACACACACACACACACACACACACACATATCCTATATATAATCATATATAATCATATATATACATACATATGTATATATATACATATGTATGTATATATATATGATTTCTTTGATTACAATGAAACAATTCAAATAAAGTTTTTACATGCCTAGTATTAGGAAGCATTGTCAGCTCAAGTGAAACAATGTTATTTAAGTTATGTGTGTGTACATTGAAGTATATGTGTGTGTTACACATAATTTTAAGTAAATAAAAATAATATCATTTCTTGAAACTTTATTAAATACACTTGGAATTATTTGTCCCCTTATCCAGATATATTTGTGGAGTATTAAACCATGTAAAATGCATATAAAACCACATAATGATGTATGCTAAAGAATTATTCTAAATATTATTTAAGACAGTCTTATTTTGTAATCACTTTCCTTTTGTAAACGTTTTCACTTCCTTTTGGCATTTCATAGTTTATTGTATTTCTGTAATTGAATCGTAAGGTGATGAGTCTCCTGAGGGTAACACCCCAACCTAAAATGTTCCACAACTAGTTTCGACAGAACTCTAAGCATAGTTATAATGATTTTTATTTCACTGGTTGCTGTATCAAATCTCCAACTACAAATTCTAATGGTACCATTTGTACTTTCAACAGTTAATGAGGCATTTTTTTACTTGAATTTCATTTCTTGATTGTCTATAATGCTTCTGCCACTGTTATAATGGTTTATCTGAGTTTAACCTTCATGTAGACCGTGATATTGGTAATAGGATGTTATTGCTATTGATGAGAAAATTATGATACCAAGAAAATTTGTAATTTATACACAATTAAGTGCATAGTAGCATTAGAGTTTAAATAAATTATAGTGAATTTAGAGTATAAAGAATCAGAATAATAAAAGTCATATAATATTTTATATGGCTAGAAAAACAGGAAATATTTGTATGGATTATTCTTCAAAACAAAAACAAATACAAAATCAAATGAACTGAAAAAGATAGGCAACATTTTCTGTCAAATCCATAGTGAGAAGCCAATTTATGTCTGAGATAACTATATACAACAAGCATTAGATCTGGTGTAGAGAAGCTGGAGCCTCCCATATTGCTGGTGGGAGCATGAAATGGCACAGATGACAGTTACTGAAACTGGCAAAGACTTAAATAGATATTTCTCCTGAAAAGATGCAGAAATCACCAGTCAGTAGACATAAGATATAAACAGCATTAGTCATTAGAATAATGCTGAGACACCATATCATACCTACTAAGATATTATGGTAGTTATAAAAATAATTAGAACAAGTCCAGAAAATTACATGTGTTCATTAGCAAAAATATAGAAAATTTAGAAAGTTCCTATAGGAACATAGTTATAAGTCAGTAGAGAAAAACTTGAAAGATTCACAAAAGAGTAAGTTTAGCCAGGAAGAATATTCCTGTAATCCCAGAACTTGAAAAATATATACAAAAAGGATCAGGAGCTCAAGGTAATCTTCAGCTACATACCAACTTCATAGCCTAGATAAGCAACATAGGACTCTATATGTAAACAGCCAACACACACACACACACACACACACACACACACACACACACACACACACACACACACACACACACACACACACACACACACACACACACACACATACACATACACACACTCACACACACTCACACACACACACACACACATGCAGAGTCTTCTTTAAGAATCCTACTATGATGGAATATCAGCCATAGGGTCTTGCTAGCAATTTCTGGGGCATAACCAAGAATATTGTCAACACCTGTTGATGTTTAGAGATCTTTAGGACCTCACTCCCTATCATATCTATGAGAAGTAATACATTTCTGGGACTAGGCTTTTTATCTATTAGTCTGCAGATGCCTATAGATAACGTCCATACATCGCAGGACTACTCCACATATGAACTCAGAGGGCTCTAACATTATGTGCATGAACGTCACAAATTCAAACCAGACAAAATCACAACAAAAAGAGACAATATGGGCATGAGTTCTTACCTGAAATTATAGAACTATTGACAATTAATAGGTGGTGGGGAAATGAGAGCCAGTTTTCTCTAAAGATGTAGCTTCTGGTGACTGATCTCTAGTGAAGGTCGCACATGCATTAGTATAAAGGTTCTACAAACTGTACTTGATGAGTTAAAACAAAAAGAGAATGATAATTGGGTAGGGAATGGGGTTGAGTACAATCAAAATACACTATATAAAAATTTTTAAGGAACTAATAAAAATGAGAAGAAAAGAAAGTGAAATACAGGAACCTAGGAGCAGCCTGGGACAGGAGCTTTCTGGTGTCCGTCTGGCATAGAACTGATCCTCTGCCACAGGGCTCCGTACCCAAGTAGCACTGTGAGAGAGCTAGCCTCCCTAGAGCACAAGCTTATGAGTGCTGGTAAAACCACCACTGCTGCTCAGAGGGACCTGCTCGAATCCCTCAGGACACAGGAACCAAGGAGCAGCTGCAGACAGGATGCTTCTAGTTTCTGTCTGTACCCCAGAGCTGACTCTGCACCACAGCTCTTCATACCCAAATTCCTCCTGGAGAGAACTGGTCTCCCAGGAGTACTGACACACAGGCTTGTAGGAGGGGCAAAAAACAGTCAGAGACAACCAGATAGTGAAAGGCAAGGGCGAGAACATAAACAACAGAAACCAAGGCTACTCGGCATCATCAGAAGACAGTTCTCCTACCAGAGCAAGCCCTGGATACCCCAACACACCAGAAAAGCAAGATTCTGATTTAAAATCACATCTCATAATGACAGAAGATTTTAAGAAGGACATAAATAACTCCCTTAAAGAAATACAAGAGAACACAGGTAAACAGGTAGAAGCCCTTAAAGAGGAAACTCAAAAATTCTTTAAAAAGTTATAGGAAAACACAACCAAACAGGTGAAGGAATTGAATGAAACCATCCAGAATCTAGAAACCGAAATAGAAACAATAAAGAAATCACAAAGGGAGACAAACCTAGAGTTAGAATACAAGAAATAGACGAGATAGATGAAAGAATCTCAGGTGCAGAAGATATCATAGACAATATTGACACAATAGACAAGGAAAATGCAAAATGCAAAAAGCTCCAACCCAAAACATCCAGGAAGTCCAGGACATAATAAGTAGACCAAACCTAAGGACAATAGGTATAGAAGAGAGTGAAGACTTTCAACTTAAAGGACAAGTAAATATCTTCAACAAAATTATATAAGAAAACTTCTAACCTAAAGAAAGAGATGCACCAAAACACACAAGAAGCCTACAGAAATCCAAATAGAATGCGCCAGAAAAGAAATTTTCCTCATCACACAATAGTCAAAATACCAAATGCACTAAACAAAGAAAGAATATTGAAAGCCTAAGGGAAAAAGGTCAAGTAAAGATATGCCTATCAGAATTACACCAGACTTCTCACAAGAGACTATGAAAGCTATATCCTGGGCAGATGTCATACAGACCCTCAGAGAACACAAATGCCAGCCCAGACTAATATACCAGCAAAAAAATCTCTATTACCATAGACAGAGAAAACAAGATATTTCATGACCAAATCAAATTTACAAAATATCTTTACAGAAATCCAGTCCTACAAAGTATAATAGATGGAAGATGCTAACACAAGTAGGAAAAGTACATGGTAGAAAAGGCAAGAAAGTGATCTTTCAACAAACTCAAAAAAAGATAGCCAAACAAACATAAAATAATATCAAAAATAACCAGAAGCAACAATAATTATTCCTTAATATCTCTTAACATCAATGGACTCAATTCCCCAATAAAAAGATATACACTAACAGACTGGATTCGTAAACAGGACCCAGCATTTTGCTGCAAACAGGAAATGCTCCTCAGTGTCAAAGACAAACACTACCTCAGAGTAAAGGGCTGGAAAACAAATTTCCAAGCAAATGTCCCAAGAAACAAGCTGGAGTAACCCTTCTAATATCTGATAAAATCGACTTTCAACTAAAAGTCATCAAAAAAGATAAGGAAGAACACTTCATACTCATCAAAGGAAAAATCTACCAAGAAGAACTCTCAATTCTAAACATCTATACTCCAAATACAAGGACACACACATTCATAAAAAACAAACAAACAAGCAAACAACAACAATAAAAAAACTTTACTAAAGCTCAAAGCATGCATCATACCTCACACAGTAATACTGGCAGACTTCAACACTGCACTCTCACCAATTGACAGAACATGGAAACATAAACTAAACAGAGACCCACTGAAACTAACAGAAGTTATAGACCAAATAGATTTAACAGTTATCTATAGAACATTTCACCGTAAGTCAAAAGAATATATGTTCTCAGCACCTCATGGTACCTTCTCCAAAATTAAGCATATAATTGGTTACAAATCAAGCCTCAACAGATACAAGAAGATTCAAATAATCCCAAGCCTTCTAACAGATCCTTACGAATTAAGGGTGGTCTTCAATAGCAACAAAAACAAAAGAAAACCCATATACACATGGAAACTGAAAAACTCTCTACTCAATGATAACTTGGTCAAGGAAGAAATAAAGAAATTAAAGACTTTTTAGAATTTAATGAAAATGAAGGGACAACATACCCAAACTTATGGGACACAATGAAAACAGTGCTAAGAGGAAAACTCATAGCACTGAGTGCCTCCAAAAGGAAACTGGAGAGAGCATACACTAACAGCTTAACAGCACACCTGAAAACTCTAGAACAAAAAGAAGCAAATACACCCAAGAGGAGTAGATGGAAGGAAATAATAAAACTCAGGACTGAAATCAACCAACTAGAAACAAAAAGAACTATACAAAGTATCAA
The DNA here is from genome assembly GCF_008632895.1 of Mastomys coucha. Lineage (NCBI taxonomy): Eukaryota > Metazoa > Chordata > Mammalia > Rodentia > Muridae > Mastomys > Mastomys coucha. The sequence continues at coordinate 35,118,787 of NW_022196896.1, forward strand.
CAAACCCAGGAGCTTATTCTTTGGGAAAATCAACAAGATAGATAAACCCTTAATCAGACTAACCAGAGGGCACAGAGACAGTATTCTAATTAACAAAATCAGCAATGAAAAGGGAGATATAGCAACAGGAACTAAAGAAATTCAAAAAATCATCAGATCCTACTACAAAAGACTATACTCAACACAACTGGAAAGTCTGGAGGAAATGGGCAATTTTCTAGACAGATTCCAAATACCAAAGTTAAATCAGGATCAGATAAACCATCTAAACAGTCCCATAATCCCTAAAGATGTAGAAGCAGTTATTAATAGTCTCCCAACCAAAAATAAAGCCTAGGACCTGATTGGTTTAGTGCAGAATTCTTTCAGCTCTTCAAAGAAGACCTAATGCCAACACTCCTCAAACTATTCCACAAAATAGAAACTGAAGGCACTCTACCCAATTCGTTCTATGAAGCCACAGTTATGCTGATACCAAAATCTCACAAAGACCCAACAAAGAAAGAGAACTTCAGACCAATTTTCCCTATGACTATCAATGCAAAAATACTCAATAAAATTCTTGCAAACCAAACCCAAGACCACATCAAAACAAAGATTCACCACAATCAGGTAGGCTTCATCCCAGGGATGCAGGGATGATTCAATATATGGAAGTACATCAATGTAATCCACCACATAAACAAACACAAAGAAAAAAACACATGAACATTTCACTAGATGCTGAAATAGCATTTGACAAAATTCAACACCCCTTCATATTAAAAGTGTTGAAAAGATCTGGAATTCAGGGCCCATACCTAAACATAGTAAAAGCAATATACAGCAAACCAGTAGCCACTAGCAAACTAAATAGAGAGAAACCTTAAGCAATCTCACTAAAATCAGGAACTAGACAAGGCTGCCCTCTCTCTCTCTATCTCTTCAATATAGTACATGAAGTTCTAACTACAGCAATTAGACAACAAAAGAAGGTCAAAGGAATACAAATTGGAAAGGAAGAAGTCAAAATATCACTATTTGCAGATAATGCGGTAGTAAACTTAAGTGACCCCAGAATCTCCACCAGAGAACTCATACAGCTGATAAACAACTTCAGCAAAGTGGCCGGCTATAAAATTCACTCAAACAAATCAGTAGCCTTCCTATTCTCAAATGATAAACAGACTGAGAAAGAAATTAGGGAAACAATACCCTTCACAATAACCAAAAACAGTATAAAGTATCTTGGTGTGACTCTACCCAAACAAGTAAAAACTCTGTATGACAAGAACTTCAAGTGTCGGAAGAAAGAAATCAAAGACCTCAGAAGATGGAAAGATCTCCCATGCTTGTGGACTGGCAGTGAAAATGCCATATAGTAAAAATAGCCATCTTACCGAAAGTAATCTACAGATTCATTGCAATTCCATTCAAAATTTCAACTCAATTCTTCATAGAATTAGAAACAGAAAGTCTAAAATTCATTTGGAATAACAAAAAACCCAGGATAGCAAAAACTAGCCTCAACAATAAAAGAACTTCTGGGGGAATCAGCATTCCAGACCTCAAGCTGTACTGCAGAGCAATAGTGTTTAAATGCTGAATGGTATTGGTACAGTGACAGGCAGGTAGATCAATGGAATAGAATTGAAGACCCAAAAGTGAGCCCACACACATATGGTCATGTGATCTTTGACAAAGGAACTAAAACCATCCAGTAGAAAAAAAGGCAGCATTTTCAACAAATGGTGCTGGTTCAACTGGCTGTCAACATTTAGAAGAATGCAAATTGATCCATTTTTATGTCCCTGTACAAAGCTCAAGACCAAGTGGATGAAGGACCTCCACATAAAACCAGATACACTGAATCTAACAGAAAAAAAGTGGGGAAGAGCCTCGAGCACATGGGCACAGGGGAAATTTCCTGAACAGAACACCAATAGCTTCTGCTCTAAGATCAAGAATTAACAAATGAGACCTCATAAAATTGCAAAGCTTCTGTAAGGCAAAGGACATTGTCAATAGGACAAAATGGCAACCAACAGACTGGGAAAAGATCTTTGCCAAACCTACATCTGATAGAGAGCTTATAGCCAATATATACAAATAACTCAAGAAGATAGACTCCTGAGAACCAAATAATCTTATTAAAAAATGGGGAACATCTAAACAGCGAATTCTCAATTGAGGTAACTGGAAAGGCTGAGAAGCACCTAAAGAAATGTTCAACATCCTTAGTTATCAGGGAAATGCAAATCAAAGCAACCCTAAGATTCCATCTCATATCAGTCAGAATGGCTAAGATCAAAACTCAGGTGACAGCAGATGCTGGCAAGGATGTGGAGAAAGAGAAACACTCCTCCATTGTTGGTGGGATTTCAAGCTGGTACAACCACTCTGGAAATCAGTCTGGCAATTCCTCAGAAAATTGGACATCGTACTACCTGAGGACCCAGCTATATGACTTCTGGGCCTATACCCAAAAGATTTTCCAACATAAAACAAGGACATATGTTCCACTTTGTTCATAGCAGCCTTATTTATAACAGCCAGAAGCTGGAAAAAAAAAAACAGATGTCCTTCAACAGAGGAATGGATACAGAAAATGTGGTATGTTTACACAATGGAGTGCTACTCACCTATTAAAAACAATGAACTCATGAAATTCTTAGGCAAATGGATTGAATTAGAAAATATCCTGAGTGAGGTAACCTAATCACAAAAGAACATACTCACTGATAAGTGGATATTATTCCAAAAGCTCTAAAAACCCAAGATACAATTCACAGACCACATGAAGCTCAAGAGCAAAGACCAAACTGTGGGTGCTTCACTCCTTCTTAGAAGAGGAACATAATACTCACAGGAGCTAATATGGAGACAAAGTGCAGAGCAGAGACTGAATGAAAGGGTATCCATAGACTGTCCCACCTGGCATTTCATTTCAGATACAGTCACCACTATTGTAGCTGCAAAGAAATGTTTGTTGAAAGAAGCTGATATATCTTTCTCCTGAGAGGTCCTGCCAGAGCCTTACAAATACAGAGCACCCTCATAGAAGCAGGGGATTTGGAGATGGGATAGGGGGTTTCTGAGAGTGAGAGAAACACTTGAAATATAAGTAAACTTTAAAAAAATTATAAAAGAAAAATAAAGAAAAATACATACTGCTAATGTAGGAGTCAGGTTCTCTTCTCTGTATGCACAACAGGAGTTTCATAACACCAGTAACTCTTATTTTAGATATTCTGATGCCTTTCCCAGGTACCAATGCTCATGCATGCATGTGTGAACACACACACACACACACACACACACACACACACACACACACACACACACACGAATAAATCTTTTAAAATGAACAAGTTCTTTGAATAGCTACTTTTTCAAACTGATGTATATATGTCTGATGGACATATGAAAAGGTGCTTAACTAAGCAAGTAATTATGAAATGACAACAATAACTTCAGTAAAATTTATCTCCCACTCATTTGATAAATATAAGAAAAACCAATGGCGAAGATTTGGAAAAGCTGGAGACCCAATCTACTTTTAGTAGATTGGTGAACTGATACAGATACTCCAGAGAAGGTTTTGTGATGCCTTTCAAAATTAGGCATACAATTAGAATTATCAGAAGACTTAGCAATTTTATCTATAATATATTACCAAATTAAATAAAATTTAAGATATATCTATATTAATTTAAAATTAAATATATACAAAACCCAGCACAACTACTAAAGTTAGAACAACCTAACAACCAGCTGAAAAAATGATAAATAAATAATGCTATGTGTATATCTTGGAATATTATTTTATCATAAATAGCAATGAATTACCAGTACAGCGGAGGCAGTAATAAATCTTGGATAATCTAAGAAAGAAAGCATTATACCAAGAAAGAGATCAATTTCCAAATCATACTCTATGTGGCTACCTTTTCAGTAAATACTCAATATGGGTATTCTGTAAAGGCCAGGCTAAAGCTGTAGAATTCTTATAAAATAATTGAGACTATAAGACACTAATGTAGTGGGTTTTTTTTTTTAAGCTCAGGGACAGGAAACATGGAAGTTGGGTGTTAATGAGAATGGCATTTCTTTACGGGATCATGACAATATTCTAAGGTTAGTATGTCATGATAGCGTACTGGGAGGAATATGTAAACTCCACTGAATTACACATTTTCAATATGAAATTTCATCCTACATCAATGATAAAGATGTAAGAAATAACTGCAGGATGTAAAGAGGGTCTGTTTCAGTCTGAATGAGGGACAGAAAGTGAGACAGAACAATTTGCTTAGTCCATCTTGGATCACATTATAAGTGACTGATCTGTGATTTGCAGCTCTATTCTTTAGTTCTCTGCAAGTGGTTTTCCGTGAGCAAACATAACAACAGCTGCCTCTTAGTGGCCATTTTCTATGTACTCTTCTGGTACCTTACTTGTTAAGGCCTTATAATGACCTCAGTGGTATATGCTTTATAAATTCATCGATGGAGCTGACATGGAGCCCTTGTGAGGCATAGAATTTTTTCTAGACTTAGAGATATAAATCTAAATGAAACATACAAGATCTAGGGCCTGTATCCTTTATTTCTGAGTCATGTAGTATTACACAGTCTGTCAGAATCTTCTTCCTTTCTGCAACCTCGGGAACTGGTAATCTAGGACTAATACACTTGATTCATTGTAGTTAAAAGCTACAATCTGGATGAAGAAAAATAATAAAAATGAATAGAAAGAGGAAATTTATAAAATTCGTTACTGTACACTAAATGACAATTATGTTTATAAGTTTATTTAGTGTTCTATATTTTTAATTATTATACTATTTATTTTAAATTATAATATTCAAAGAAGTAATGTTCAGTTGTGGCTTGTATTATCTGACACATGTATTTAACTAGAATGTGATGGCGTTCTGCACAAGAATTTAGTAGTCTAAGATGGATCTTCCTTGGATCTAAGTCTACAGGGGTCTGTGCTGGATTATATTATATATATTGACCATTTAGTTATATTACAAAAATACAAATTACATTTCATAAGAAAAATATAAACTAACCTCAGCACTTTTAGTTAGTGTGTTTGATTATTGTGTAGATATTGGCAGCTATGTTGTTCTTTGTTAAATTTCTCATCTTTTTCTCTTGTTTTACTGTAATGATTGATGGTATTTGAGGAAATTAGTTTCAAGAATTATGGAAAGAGATATGATATGCTCTATTGTGTAATTACAAAACAACAGGAAGCCAAGCTTGCCACGCAAACTGAGGGTCTTCCTGACAATGTGGAAAGCATACCCATATGTCCTTAATGAAAACCAAACCTAAACCCAAACCCAAACCAAAACTGGGTGTTGTTATGGTGTTAAAAGCCAGGATCTAACACTAAGATGTTGTAAGGTTAAAGAAAAAGAAAGATTATTTACAGATGGGTTAAACTTGGTAGGAGGATGATCTGGCCCAAGCAGGAGTGATTCTTTACAGCAAGTGAGCAAGTGATTATGGAAGTGGAATTTTGCAGTATTGGTTATGATCATGGAAAAGGTAAATGTTAGGGTCAGATGGTTCCTATAATATACAATGAAACAATGGAAACGATGTATGACCCATGAATCACATGATTACAGAAGAAGAACACGTTACAAAAACAAGGTGACCTCCAGCTGAGGACATGACTACACAGAAGAAAAACACCATAAGAAAAAATCTAGAAATAAATCAAATTCTAACACTATGTTTAATTAGGAAATATAAAAAAGGAGTCAGCTGTGAAGTGTGAAGAGGACACAGTTTTCTGAAATGTGAAACCCACTAGTGCCACACTTTTGCTCTTGATGAGAAAAATACTTTCCAGGATATGGAAAGATAGTGAATGATATGTTTAGAAAGAATTGTTTTTATACATGACAATGCAATAGCCTATTTTTCACTGTGATACATACTAATGTGAAGAAGTAATTACACATTTTATATATGGGATTTAAATGTGTGCACATGCATACACGTGCATGTACAGACACACACACACACATACACACACACAAACATACACACACACACACACACACACACACACACACATGATCCAGGGTGATGATTGGGACAGTATTTCTACCATTTTCTCTGCTATCTGTTTCTGTGTATCTGGCCTTAGGTTGGGGTTCTGATCTACATGGAATTGAGTTTTGTGTATGTTGATAAATATGAATCTATTTGCATTGTTCTTTATGCAAGCACCCAGTTTGACCAACACCATTTGTTGAAGATATTGATTTTTATTCAGTGTGTGTTTCTGGCTTTTTTACCAAAATCAGGTGACCGTAAGTGTTCATATTTACTTCTGGATCTTCAATTTGTTTCCATTGTTTGATATGTTTGTTGCTATGCCAATACCATGCTGCTTTTAATTGCTATAGCTTTTGTAGTACTCTAACCACCAGCACTTATTTACTGAGCCAAGATTACCTGTTATGGCCAGTGAGAAATTAATGTTGACCAGGCACAGGTTTGGAGGGATCATAGCAAGACTGAAACTGTGAAACTTTTATTGCAAGAAATCAGGCCTTTTATACCCTTATCAGTAATAGAATATAAAAGTGGTTGCCAGGATCAATTCATATGTAGTTGCCAAAACACTATAACATTTACAAGCTATACAAGGTTCATAAGATTAATGTCTGAAAACAATTGTCCTCTCAAATTTCTATATGCCCCACTGACTTCTAAGAAACACAGAGAAAAACAGAGGCAGCCTGAATGATTTACTATTTGAGGAGTACCTTGTTTTCTTAGGAAATAGAAGGCACCCAGTGCACCAGAAGCCACAGACTTTAACCTGAAAAACCCATGATGTGTGCCTCTCAAGACCTAGACCAGGCCAACTCCACGATTCTCTGCAATTCCTCCCTTTTTTATTCTTTAATTTCAGACAATGCAAATACATCTTCAAAGCATCGAGTGCCAAATTAGCCTTCAGGCTGTAATGCTTCCCAGTAGAACCACCACTACCACCATCACCACCAACAATAGTGAATTCTCAGAGACATTCCTATGGACCAATAGAAATCCAATTAGAGAAAGAAAAATAATGACTCAAAATCCTTGCTAGGATTTGCATAGCAATGGAAGAGGGTAATTTATCTAACTTTGAATTCTGAATAATTAATATTTTATCATGCAAGGTCTGGACATCAATACTTAAATATCATGTGACCATCTTTGCCCAGGGAACAATATAATCGGCAGTGGGGCACACAAGATCCAAGAGTCATTGACATAAACAGGAATGTTATTCTCTTCCCAATTAACAAAATGAAGCACAGGAGGATCAGACACATAAACCCAGTTTGTTTCCATAGTAACAGATGCATTCAACAGGGACAAATAGCAAGAAGCAGCAATTCAGCAGTCACACCCATTTCTCTGATATTTTACCAACTCATTTTCACGCAGTCTCTAGTTTCTTCATCTGCATCATTGTTGGTAGAGAGACTCTGTTCTTCATGGCTCCATGCTGTATTCTTCTTACTTTCTTTTCTTCAGTTGTAGCCTATGTACACATCTTGGAACCTCTTTGTTCCTTTTTCAAAGGTTGAGTCAGTCTTTCAGTACTCACAATGGTTTTTCAGCACCCCGAGGAAAAAAAACCATAGCTGTGGCCCCAATGAATTATTAGATCCCAGCCATTCTATTGACCTGATATAACATTTCTTCAAAGCACTATGACCATGAATTGTTTGCAAAAATATTCAGCAGCCATCCTTGCTCAATTTTTTAAAAACTTAAAGTATATAAAATAGAAAATATTTTGAGGAATAGCCATTGTACCTCTCTCCAACTCCTTTTGTTTTAAAATAATACTTAAGTTTTCCACTAGCTTTTCCATAAAAAGGTAATCGTGTGTGCTATATGCAATGCCTGTGATATGGGTTATACCAAACCATTGTCAAAATTCCTGAAAAGACTTGGCTGTGTATGCAGGAACATTGTCAGTTTTTAACATTTTTACAGGGGCCTAAAACTGCAAAAGCTCTGAGGAAAAAGGTAATAACATTCCTAATTGCTTCTCCTGAGAGGGGAACTGCAAAATTGAGCAAAGAATAAGTGTTTGCAATGGCATGAACAGACTTTAGCTTCCCAAAACTAGGGTCACAAGTAACATCCATGGGACAAACATGATTTGGCAATAACCCTCAGGGAGACAAACATAAGAGGTCTACCTTATGTATTATATTAACTTCTGTGTATGAAGGGCATTTCTTAACTATCAAGTTAACCTTCTTTGTAGTTACTGAGCAATGTAGTTTCAAAGCTATAGCATTTTGATGAAAGCAAGCATAAGTTTCTCATACTTACATTAGATTGTTAAGTCCTAGGAAAAGAGACAGTGTTAAAAGAAACCTAATTCTAACCTTTCATTTCCCTCAGACAAAGGCCTTGGAAGTTTAGAATGTGACTTAATATGCCCAAAATAAACCTGGTTCTCTTGCATCTGTAATTTATGTTGAATTAATTGTAATAAATCATGAATAGAGGTGTCTGATTAAGTGATCTATACTGGGTCTGGATGTTGTGTTACCAAGACTGCATATTGTGATTCAGACTGTAAGTTTAGAGGTTGAGGGTGATATTGTAAGACATACATAATTCCATCTGTTGTACAGACTTATAAATAAACAAATCTTTTTTGTCACTACAAGCATGGTGTAAGTTACCACATTCTGAATAAAAAGCAGAAGAACTTTCTAAGGATAGAATAGGACCTAATGAGCCATATAGTGAGTTATATTTTTTGATTTTCATATACTGAACCATCCTTGAATCTTTGGGATGAAGCCTTCTTGATCATTGTATACAATAATTTTAATGTGTTCTGGTATCCAGTTTACAAGTATATTACTGAGTATTCTTGTATCAATGCTGATAAGAGAAATTGGTCTGTAATTCTCTTTGTTGTTGAGTCTTTATATGGTTTTGATATCAGAGTGACTGTGTCTGTTTCTATATTTTGGTATAATTTGAGGAGTACTATATTGTCATTAACTCTTCTTTGAAAATCTGGTAGAATTCTGTGCTAAAACTTTCATTCTGAGATTTTTTGCTTAGAAGACTATGTAAGTTCCTATTTTAGTAGGGGATATCAGTCTATTTAAATTGTTTATCTGATCTCTATTTAACTTGATAAGAAGTACATACAGAGAAAATTATTCATTCCTTTTAGATTTTTTTTCATTTGGTAAAGAAGAGACTTTTATAGTATATCCTTATGATTCTCTAGATTTTCTCAGTATCTGTCATGACATCACTGGTTTTGTTTCTGATTTTGTTAATTTGGATATCTATCATCATCTTTTAGTTAGTTTGGATAAGGGTTTGTCTTACTGATTTTCTCAAAGAACAGACTCTTTGTTGTATTGATTCTTTGTATTGTTCTCTTTGCTTCTATTTTATTGATTTTAGTCCTAAACTTGGTTGTTTCTTGTACTCTATTCATTTTGAGTGTGATTTCTGCTTTTTTAAAAAGTTGCTAGTATGAGATCTATCCAGTTTTATTCTGTAGGCACTTAGTGCTATGAACTTGCCTCTAAGAACCCCTTTTATTTTGTCTTCTGTAAACAAAGTTAAAGCTTTATATTTTCATTGAATTCTACAAAGTTCTTGATTTATTTCTTAACTTCTCTGTTGATACATTTTTCATTTAGTAGAGAGCTGTTCAGTTTCCATGGGTTTCTAATCTTTTTGTTTCTGTGATCAATATCCATATTTAAGCTGTGACAATCTGACAGGATGCAGGGAGTTATTTTGATTTTCTTGTATCTGTTGAGACTTGTTTTGTATCTGAGTATGTATTCAGCTTTGGAGAAAGTTCTGCAGGGTGCAGAGAAAGAGGAATATTCTTTTGCATTTTTTGAAATGTTCTGTAAATATCTATTAGGTCCACTTGGTTTAAAATGTCTACTAGGTCCATAGTTTCTCTGTCTTTTAATTTTTGGAGAGTGTGCTCCCTCATAGGAAATTTCTGTGGACCTGTTTCCATAGAATATTCAGATGGTGTATTCTCCAGGGAATGCCAGCTGTTGTTTCAGGTTGGAATAATGGGATGAGTTGGGGAAAGAAAAGTTGAAGAAGATCTTTGTGTTCCTTTGGGGATGAGGTCAGAGAGGAAAGGGAAATCACAGCAGGTGTCAGAGCTGGCAATGAGACTGGGGAATTGAATCTGGAGGGACAGACGGAGAGGTCAAGATCTGTCCTTAGCTTTTCTTCTCCTGCCAGTATTGCCTCTGGGTTAACAGAGTAGCCTACTTAGGTTGCAAGCTGGGGTATAGCAGTGAGGGGAGTCGAGAAGTTAGAAAGGGCAGATGTGTGGGATCCAGAGGAGATAGGGGCTGGAGGGGCATGGAAGGCTGTGGCAGGTGTTCCTTGTAGAAAGTTTGTAGGAGTAAGATTCTAGTGCATGTTTCTTGTTATCACTTCCTAATTTTCTATGAGCCTGGGCTCCCAGCCATCATATACATGAAGAAGCTTGTATGTGACCCTTCTCTAGCTTTAAGAAAGAACATTTGCAACTCATGATACTTTCGGTAAACACAGATGCTGATTTATATATTATTACTATGGCAACAAACTTGTTGCCTTACAGACAAATAACTCTAAAGTTATTTTTTACAGAAATAAAATTTTCTTAATTCTGGATGAATTATAAGAATCCCTTCTCAGAAATGACTTTTGTCTGAGGACACTTTAATTCTAAAGGACAGTGTCTACGTTTTTGCAAGTACATGAAATAGTGATGATTTATCCACAAACCACAAGAAACTCAAAAAGAAGGAAGACCAAAGTGTAGATATTTCATTCATCCTTAAAAGGGGGAACAAAATACCTATGGAAGGACTTGTAGAGACTAACTATGGAGCAGAGACTGAAGGAAGGACAATCCAGAGACTGCTCCACCTGGGAATCCTTTCCATATTCAGTCATCAAATCCAGACACTATTGTGGATGCCAGTAAGTGCTGGCTGACAGGAGCCTGATATAGCTGTCTCCTGAGAGGCCCTGACAGTACCTGAATAATACAGATGTAGAGGCTCACAGCTATACATTGGGTTGAGGACAGGGTCCCCAATGAAGGAGCTAGAGAAAGGGCCCAAGGAGCTGAAGGGTTTGCAGCCCCTTAGGACGAACAACAATAGAACTAACTAGTACCCTCAGAGCTCCCAGGGTCTCAACCACCAACCAAAGAGTACACATGGTGGGACTCATTGATCCAGCTGCATATGTATAGCAGAGGATGGCCAAGTTGATTATCAATGGGAGGAGAGGCCCTTGGTCCTGTGAAGGTTTTATGCCCCAGTGTAGGGGAAGGCCAGGGCCAGGAAGCAGGAGAGGGTGGGGGTAGTGAGCAGGGGGAAGCAGGAGAGAACAAGGGCTTGTTTTTGTTTTTTTTTTATTTTATTTTATTTTATTTTTGGAAAGGAATCTGGGAAAGGAGATATTGTATGACATATAAATACAAGAAAACATCTAATAAAAAAAGATATACTGATGATTTTCTAACACCTTGGTAATACTTTCTAACCATACAGCAGAAAGTGCTATAATTTTAAGACACAATGATGACAAAGCATGGAAAGAAGCAGTCTGGAGAAGCACTTACAGTAACACGTAAGCTTAAGGACAATCAGAGAATCAAAAGAAGATGTACATGAGCCATGTTCACTCTCTTTCCTCAACAGTTAGATGGGTACGGACCCAAGTTGTTATAGAGAAAGACAGTATTTTTTTAAATTTCGATAAGCTCAGGAAATGTATTTCATTTAAAACTTTTCATGGACAGTTCTAGCAAGATTATCTATCATATTTGAGGCTAATATGCCTTGCTTTCAGAAATGTAAGCATTTACAAAGAATAAAGTGGAATAGTGTAAGTCATAAATCCAGAAGCCAAGAAGCCAACATTGCAAATGTCACATATTCAAAGACTTGGAAATACCACTTGGAGGAGAAGAAACCAGCATCCCAAAAAGCAAAAAAAAAAAAAAACCAAACAAATGAAAATAAGAGGGGAAATAAGAGATGCTAACAGTGACTAGAAGTTTAAGAGTCTCCACCACTTAAATGTGTGCTTTTAGCCATGTGTGTACATTTCTCTGATCAATTTGCTTCTGTAGCATAGTTAGCAAAATTTTCCACTCTAAAGTCAAAAGGCCCAAATGGATTTTCTTAAGTTATTGACAAAGTTAGAATCAAAGATGATTTGAAAGTTTGATTCTATTAAGACTTACAGACTGTAGGGAAGATAGTTCAGTGGGTAAAGTATATGCTACCCAAGACTAAGGAACTGAGTTCTGATCCCAGTCCTGTGTTGAAACTGAATGAGTATACCTGGTGACTAAAGGAGCCTTAATACAATCCTGACTTGTTGCTTGTTGGTAGAGCTGAATGCCTAGTGGGTAACATCACGCACACACACACACACACACACACACACACACACACATACACCTTTAT
>NW_022196896.1:35131302-35200848 GCF_008632895.1 Mastomys coucha
CACACACACACACACACACACACACACACATACACCTTTATGTGAAGTTTGATTTAGTTGATGTCCAAAATATTTTTTTAAAACTGTAAATTTTTTATTAGGTATTTTCTTTATTTACATGTCACATGATTTCTCTTTTCCCAGTTTCCCCTCAAAAAACAAAAACAAAAACAAAAACAAAAACAAAAAACAAAAAATCCCACCCAAAACAACAATAACAAATCCCTGTTGCCTCCCCTCTTCCCCTGCTTGCCACCCCACCCTCTCTCACTTATTGGCCCTGGCATTCCCCTACACCGGGGCAGAAAACCTTCACATGGCCTCTCCTCCCATTGATGATTAACTTTGCAATCCTCTACTGTACACGTGCTGCCAGAACAATCAGTCCCACCATGTATAGTCCTTGGTTGATGGTTGAGACCCTGGGAGCTCTGAGGGTACTAGTTAGTTCATATTGTTGTTCGTCCTATGGGGCTACAAACCCCTCAGCTCCTTTGGTCCTTTCTCTAACTCCTTCATTGGGGACCCTGTACTCAGTTCAATGGATGGCTGTGAGCCTCTACATCTGTATTAGTCAGGTACTGTCAGAGCCTCTCAGGAGATAGCTATATCAGGCTGGCTTGTCCTTCCTTCAGTCTCTGCTCCATAGTTAGGCTCTGCAACTCCTTCCATGGATATTTTGTTCCCCCTTTTAAGAAGGAATGAAATGTCCACATTTTGTTCTTCTTTCTTCTTGAGTGGTTTGTGGTTTGTGGGTTGTTCTTCCTGTATTCCAAACTTCTGGGCTAATAACCACTTATCAGAGAGTACATACCATGTGTGTTCTTTTGTGATTGGGTTACCTCACTCAGGATGATATTCTGCAGATCCATCCATTTCCCTAAGAATTTCACAAATTTATTGTTTTTAATAGCTGAGTAGTAATTAGCTTATTTATAATAGCCAAAATAATTTTTAACTGAAATCAGCTGTGAGGAGGGCTAAAGAGGTGGCTAAGCGATTAATAGCATTTGTTGCTATTACAGAAAATGTAGATTTGGTTCCAAGAAACCAAATGGTGACTTACAACTGTGTGCAAATCTAGTTTTAGGGGATTGGACACACTATTTTTTCGTCTATAGGCACCAGGTATACCCGAGGTGAACATACATACTTATAGAGAAAAGATTCACACATATAAGGTAAGAACAAGTAAATACTTTTAAAAGAAAAGAATAAATTAGGAAGTGAAAAAAATGCAAAAATGTTTTGAGTTCTTTATTCTTCAAAAGATTGTTACTAATATATATGGTAGTATAAGATTGAATTCACAAGTGGATTTATTTGTGAATAATTCCCACTTCATCACAATGTGAAAGATGTCATTTCTAATGAGCCTGCTCTAGAACATGCAATGTAGCTGAGTTACCCCTTTCAGATAGGTAGTACCATCAGTGACTTCCTGAAGGCAGGAAGATTTCACTGACAAGGCTCCTATACCACAGGCCATCAGTTCACTGAAGGCAGTGGACAGTACTACTCAATGATTTCTGCATAGCTCACTGCAGTGAGACTCAGCATTTGGACTACATGAGTGTTCTAAGTTAACATCACATGTTATCTCTTTCAAGCATTTTAAGGAAATAAATGCAGAAACATGAAACAGAAACTATTAATACATTGATTCTTTAGCAGAAGAGCCTTGCAAGAACAAAGCGAAGTGAGTTCTGTCTTGTTTCATTATTGGAAGATGCTTCCAATGCATAATGCAAACCAGTTATTTACAGTAAAATTGGATTTCTTCTACTTAATTCCTGAAATATAGGTGAGGTTCTTAGAAGATCATTTCACTGGGGTGGGGGGGGTAAAATATCATTTTTAGTAATAACTATTGTACATTCAATTAAAACTTAAAATTGAAGATAAAATCTGACTTTTGGAGAAGGTTCCATGAGGTGCTGAGAAGAACATATTCTTTTGTGTTTAGGTGAAATGTTCTACAGACAGTTGTAAGGCCCACTTGAAGCATAATTTCTGTTTTGTTATTTCTCTATTTTTTTGTCTCAATGATGTGTCCATTGGTGAAAGTAGGGTATTGAGGTCTCCCACTCTTAATGTATGGGGCTCGATATGTGATTTAAGCTTTAGTAATCTAGTACCCTTACATTTGGGGCATAAATGTTCAGAATTGAGATGTCTTCTTGGTGAATATGAAGTGTCCTTCCTTGACTCTTTTGATTACTTTTGATTGAAAGTATATATTATTAGATATTAGAATGGCTAATCCAGCTTGTTTCTTGGGTCTAGTTGTGTGGAAAACCCTTTTGAGCCCTTTATACTAAGAAAATGACTATCTCTGTTTCTGAGATGTGTTTCTTGTATACAGCAGAATGAAGGATTCAGTTTATGTATCCATTCCATTAGCCTGTGGCTTTTTACTGGGGAATTGAGTTCATTAATGTTAAGAGATATTAATGACCAATGATTGTGACTGTTTGTTAATCAATGATTGTTACTTTTAGTTATTTTGATGTTGGTGGTGGCTGTGTGTGTGCCTCTGTGTGTGTGTGTGTGTGTGTGCATGCACACGCTTGCTTCATTTTTTTTTAATGGTGTAAAGTTATTTATTTGTTGTGTTTTATTGAGTGTAGTTAGCCTCATTTGGTTGGAGTTTTCCTTCTAGTATCCTCTGTAGGGCTGGGTTGGTGGCAAGATACTGTTTGAATTTAGTTTTGTCATAGAACATCTTAGTTTCTCCATCTCTGGTTATAGTAAGTTTTGCTAGGATAATAGTCTGGGTTGCCATTTGTGATCTCTTAGAGTCTGCAAGCTGTCTGCTCAGGTCTTTCTAGGTTTTAGAATTTCAGAGGCAAATCAGATGTAATTCTGATAATCTGCCTTTATATATTACTTGATCTTTTTCCCTTGCAAATTTTAAAATTCTTTCTTTGTTCTGTATATTTAGTCTTTTGGCTATTGTGTGCTGGAGGATTTTCTCTTCTGATCTAATCTGCATGGTGTTCTATGAGCTTCTTGTACCTTTATAGGCATCTCTTTCTTTAGGTTAGGGAAATTTTCTTCTCTTATTTTGTTGAAGATGTTTTCTGGACCTTTGAGCTGGGAATCTTCTCCCTCTTTTACTGCTATTATTTATATCTTTGGTCTTTACATAGTGTTCTACCTATATGCTTAGTGTCATAAACTTTAAATTTTGCATTTTTGACTGATATATAGATTTCTTCTATTGTACATTTTAAACCTGAGATTCTCTGTTCTACCTTCTATATTCTGCTGGTGATGTTCACATCTATAGCTCCTGTTCTCTTTCCTAGGTTTTCCATCTCCAGGGCTGCCTCCATTTGTGTATGTCCTTGTATATACACCAGTGGTGGTTTCTCAGAATATTAGGAATAGTTCTGCCTCAAGACCCAGCTATATCACTCCTTGGCATATTCCTCAAAGATATTCCACCATCCCACAAGGACACTTGCTCACCTATGCGTATAGCAGTTTTATTTGTCATAGCTAGAAACTTGAAACAACCTAGATCTCCTTCTAATGAAGAATGGATAAAGAAAATATGATTCATTTACACAATGATTCCATTACTACTCAGCCATTAAAAATAAGGACATCATTAATTTTGCAGACATACGATGGGGCTAGAAAATATCATCCTAAGTGAGGTAACCCAGATCCAAAAGGACATGGTATATACTTACTTATAAATGGACATTAGTCATAACGTACAGGATAATCATGGTATAATCAACAGACACAAAGAAGCCAAGTAATAAGAATAGCATAAGTGAGGCTTGTTGAATATTTCTCAGAAAGGGAAACAAAATAGATATAGGAGGTTAATTTAAGGAGGTAACTGGGTAGAAGAGGATATAGGGAGTGGAGCCAAGAAGGGGACATCATATGTAGGGAGAGTAGGGGTTAAAGAAGGGAGATTGACTGGGGTTGGTGGTGGGAACAATCTTTAGCATGTGTCAGCAACCTGGAATGCGGAGAGGTTCCAGAGGGTCTAATGGGGTGACTCTAGCTGAGATTCCTAGAACTGGAAGCTATAGATACTGAAGTGGCCACTTCCTGTAGCCAGGCAGAACTCCTAGTGGAAGGATAAAAACAGCAACCCACCCACAAAGCCTTTGACCCAAAATGTGACTTGTCTACAAGATGTGCATGGACAAAGACAGAGCAGAGTCTGAGAGAATGGCCAATCAGTGACTGTCCCAAATTGAGACCCATCCCATGAGTAAGAACCCATTTGTCACACTGTTACTGATACTCCATTAAGCTTGCAGACAGGAACCTAGCATAACTGTCTTCTGAGCGACTTTACCCAACAGCTAATGGAAAGAGATACAGAGACTTAAAACCAAACAGTAGATGGACCTAAGAAGTCTTTGTCAAACTACAAATTCCAACATGGCTACTAAGGTTCATTAGAGCACAATGCTTCAGTCAGTTTGGTTTTCTTTGCTTTGAGACAGGCCGTTACTCAGTAATGCTGGCCTCAGCCCTCCCAGCTTTCTACCCACCCAAGAGTCGGCAGGTATATTTTACCATGCCAGGTCAACACTTTATCTTGACAATTTGAATTTTATATCTTTGCCATACTTTAGCAAAGTCTGAGTCACCAAATTTACTTTCTAAATTTATAAACGTGTATTCTGAAATTAAAACAAAGTTGCAAAAGAACCCTTTAAATTATGACTGAGGTATTTTTATGGTGGGAACTTTTTATATTTTAAGTTATTAAATACTAATAGTTTATATTCATGAGATACAATGTGGTATTTTGATATATGTCTTCCCCTTCCCTACTTACCTCTCATGACCAGCCTCTACTATCTCCACTCTGTTTTTTACTTCTGAGTTTAAGCTTTTCAGATTCTACATACCAGCAATGTCATATGCTACATGCCTTTTGTTGCCTGGCTTGGTTCACTTAACAGTTGTGTCTCAAATGACAGGATGTGCACCCTTAAAAGGTCCAATGGTATTTCAAATGTGCACATTGTTTCTCTTTGTTTTCCAGGATGAGGAACAGGAGTCATTTCTGTTTCCTGCCCATTTTGAATAATGCTGGGATTAATACAGAAGTTCTTATGCTGATGTCCACATCTTTGGACACACATCTGGAAGTAGGGTTGTTTTATAATGCAGTTCCTCTGGTTTTGGTGTTTGGGGGAAGCTCTGTACCTTTTTAATAATGGTTGTACTCAACACCTGCCCACAATACATAGTGCAACTTCTTTGTGTACAGCCTCATTGGTATTTGTTTTCTTTGGGACAGAACATTTTATTGAATATGTTGAACTTTTAGGGTACCTAAATTTTACTTAACTTGTAAGACTTTTGAAAAAATGTAATTATTGAAAACAAAACATATATAAGAACAGATAAAACATTTCTAATAAAATAGCTAATGAAAATTAAATCAAGTAAATATTCAAATGTACCCCAAATTAATTTAAAGTTCTATAGATTTGTGTTGAATATTTTAACACGGGAACAATAGAGATTTTGACTCAGATTCTATCTCTAATTAAGTAAACAAATATATTATGCAGCAATAAAATGAAATTGAAAGAGCCTACAATTTTGTGCCATTTAAGCAATCAAAAATAGAGAAATTATTTACATTAGTTAGTTTTCCATAGCTATAGTAAAACACTCAAGACTGGATAAAGTATAAAGCAAAGAAACTTTTAAAACTTTTTTATTAAATTCATTAATTCTGTGTATGCACATGTATGCACATTTACCAGAACATGCAGCATGTATGGAAGTTAGAGGACAATTTTAAGATATATGTTTTCTGCTACTACTCTATGGGTTCTACTATGACACTGAAGGTCATTGAGCCATTGCCTCAACCCCATATTTAGAACTTTAAAAATGTATTTTCAAAACCATTATTTATAGTTTCTAAAAGGCTAAAGCCCCCATCCCAATTGTGTGTGTGTGTGTGTGTTTTGTGATCTGAATGTAAGACTCTTGAAAACAGATAATTATATTTTTTAAGTATATGTTTTAAACGTAAATGCTATCATTTTAGCAATGAATAAAATGTCTCAATTCATTAACTATTGCCTAAATACCCAGTATCTTGAGTACTTTGCAAGTCATTTAGAAAAAGTGGCCACAAAAATATCTAAGGTTTCTGCCTTTATGTTGTTTTAACTAAAACTTTACCAGCTGGTTTTCAGAGTGATTTTCAGGCCATCTAACTCTATGTAGTTGAATTGTTTTAACATAAAGGAAAGAGAATTCAATAGAGCCAAGAAGCTGACAAGCTTTTCCTCTCTGGACATAGAAAAGAAAACACTTGACAACCCTTCATGGACATTCCATCTTCATAAGTTGCTTTTGGAGTATTGATTTGAATATCGAAAGCAAAATGTCTGTGTTTGAATTATTTTCTTCAGAGCCTGAACTCAACGCAGTTCTCAGTCCTCAGAGCCTTCCTTCAAAAGCAACTCCCTTTTCCCATGCAGGACTTACGGACTTTTGATGACTTCTGCTCTAATAAATTCTTTAAAGTTAAAAATATCTTAGGCCAAAGTTTTATTTAATGCATCTAGGACACAGAACATCATAGTGTGGTTTACGTTATCTTAAATGAATTCAGAAAATGTGTATTCAGTCAGTTAAAATCATTAAATATCCATATTAGTCACATTTGCTGTAACCAAATGCTTGACAAAATCACATAAAGGAAGAAAAGGTTTAGCTCATGGTGTTTTAGAGGTGTTAGTCTATCATGGGATAGGGGAGTGGTGACAGCACAGAACCCTTCAAATCTCAGAAGACAAAAATCAGAGACAAATGGCTATGATAGGAAGAGACCAGGGTGAGATACAGTTACTAGACACAAAACTCTTAAAATGAGACTTGCCTAGCTTTGTTCATTGTCTCTCTTTGTGGCATGTAAAAGCTTTGTAACTGTATTTTTTTCTGTGTTACTAATTTTAACCCACATTCTGGTTTGATTGTGAATTGTCCTTAACAGGCCCACATGTTTGTAAGCTTGGTCTTCAACTGTTGCTGTTGCCTGGAAAGGTTGTGGAACCTTTAGGACATGAAGCCTATCTTGAGGACATGACAGGCTTTGAGAATTTATGCCTCAGCCCTGCTTCCTGTTTACTCCTTCTGTTTTATGATTGTGTATGTAATGTATCCAGGCAGCTGCCTGCTTCTGCACCTTCCTAACTTGCTGCCATGTCTTCTCTGGAACCCTAGAAACACAAGCCACAATAAACTCTTTTTCCTTCAACTTACTTTTGTAGGATATTTTATCACAGTAACATGAAGAGAAACTAATGAGCCAAATAATTATCTTTCAATTTTACAGGTAGTCATGTTTCTCTATTGCTTACAGCAGCCTAAAATCATTAGAACAGTTCAGATAAGGACGTGCACCCCAGAAGCTGCTCATGTAATTTTTTGCTATGGTCACTAGAAAAACAAAGGAAATTGCTCCCTAGTTCTTGTCTTTAAGCAGATTTGGAGGAGTGTGTAAATGAATCAGTAAACACATCCCTCCATGTTCAATACAAATGGTTGATGTGGGGTACAATAACAATATGTAAGACAGGATGATTATCCCAGCTCTCCAGATGCTGAGGCAGTGATGAGACCTAGGACAACATGGGCTACAAGAATCAGGCTAGTCTGGCATGATGGTTCATTTTGATTGTTAATTTGATGAGATTTAAATCACTGTGGAATCAAATCTCTGGTGTCTGTGAGGGATTATCTAGATTAGGTTAATTAACACCAGAAGACCCATCTTTAATGTGGGTGGTTATCATTCCACATGCTGTGGTCCTGGACCTAAACTGAGAAAAAGAGCTAAGCATTAGCATTCATCACTGTCTGTCCAATGTGTTTAGTTCCAAATGTGTTTTAAATCATGGCGGTCAGAGCTGGTTAGGTCCATGGATCTGCACAAATGCTCTCATTCTGGCTTCTCTCCTGTGCATAGTTCCCTGTATTCTGGACTTGAAAATGTTTCCCAGTCCTTAGCTGTGCTTACTCTGTGGCACTCTGAAAAGTTCAATATTCCATTGTTAAAGGGGCTAGCACAGGTTCTCCCAAGACTCTGTCCTCTTTAAAACCAATGTTCTCTTAGGCCCAGAACTTATCCGTGTGTCACAGAGCACTTAGAAATGTTACTTCCTGAAGCACTACAGAGAATCCATTATTTTTGCTTATCTGTATGTGTATATACTCAGGCAGGGCTCTAATAGGCTTTGTGTTGTATCTGATTACATTGCTTCATTCTTGCTAATCAAGATAGAATAGTCCTTTAGACCTGTTTACCAAAGAGTAATGGAAATGTCTTCTGCTTCTCTGCTTTATGAAATAAGAAGTGGCATTAGTATAAAATGAATTTGGTTTTTGATTTGTTTCAAGTTGTCATTTAAGCATCCTATCGTCAGGCTTGCCAAATGCCTTTCAGGATCAGATCTATGCTCATTCTCCTGTATTATAATAAAGAAGAGAGATCTTGTTACCAGGGAAAGAGTGCCAATGAGAGAAGTTAGCATCTGACATTTTCAAAGCTGGAAAGAGATCCTAGGAGTATGTAGATTTCACAAACGAGCTTGAAAACCAAGACACAAAACAGGAATCTAGTTAGAATCTCCTAGAAAGACCAAGGTTTCTGTGTGTTAGATAATCCCCTATGCTGCTTTCCGCATGAAACTGATAAGCCATTTCTTTCTGACAGTGTTCTCCTAGGGACAAAGTGAGCTCCAACTCACTTTGTAAATGAAGACATGGTAAATTGGAAGAGCATTTGATGGACAACCTGCCGATGAAAAGGAGTCCTTGGAAAATGGAGAAGAAAGCAGGACCAGACAGACTCATGATCTTACATGCGCTTTCTATGTTAAACCATTTTTTAGTATTTTACCTATTCATGAAACATATTTAAAATGTCTAGAAGTCAAAGGTAGATGAGTGATCCATGGTGAAAGGAGTTTAGCTCTCTTGAACATGGTGAGCATGGTTCTGCAGCCTTGTTTGCCATGACCATCATTCCCATTGCCTTACAAGCACAATCAAACAGACACACAAACAAACATCGTTAGATTACATTCTTAAAGCTAGTCTCCAAGGTTTAGTTTCTTACTTGGCCTGTTCCCCTGCCCGTCTTTGCCTCCTATCCCAGCTGGCTGACTTTTGGGACTAATAAATCTCATTTTTGCTAAGAATTTTGCAGAAGAATTTGTCTTCTGAGTCCTTAGCTGATACTTTTCATTTCACATGAGACATGGACATATTTTGTTGTTGTTTTGTTTTTGTTTTTTTAATGTAACAATAGAGTGATTGAATGAAGCAATCTCTTGCTCACTTTTCCAGAAAATGTTTTAAAGGGAGATTATTTCATGTGTATGTCTTAGATAGCTTGCCTTTTCTCTATGTTTTCAATTGATCAGATCCAGAAACTCAAAGCTGCCACTAGTATATGCAAGCAAGACAATGGAGACTAAAGAAAGTTTTAAAAGAGAATAACCCTATCCAACTATAAAATAGAATCATTGCTCTGTAAGCAAGAAACTCAATATCCACCTACCAGGAAGTTGTGCCCAGGTATGAAGCACATCTGAACCTAAAAGCAATAGCTTTTGACTAATCCTGCCAGGGGTCCTGGTCCAGCTAAGGAAGCAGCTGCATAGGACGAGTGAGAATGGTAGTCACACTGAGCATTATGGACCTCTCTCTAAGTATCCAAAGCACACAGCACTGTTTCTGAATACACTGTTTATTGTTGAGTTTCTCTTTCTTTCCAGTGAACTTGTATCGATAGCCTTTCCTGTTCCCTGGTAGCCTTTTGTTCATGCCCTGATTGAAAATACCTCATAAATGCATGGCTTTGATTCTCTCTATATTTTCAGCATAGGCTCCTGAGTAATGGTGAAGAGTTAATTATATTCCTTTAGCCAGTATCTGGCAGAAAGGAACTACTTAGCAACAAATTCAAAGATAATGGAGATGGAGTGTGCTTTGGCATCCCAATTGCTCTGAGAACCTTGATGAAAGTTTGTCAACATTGGATGGCTTGAGTCTGTGTTCTACAAGTAGTATTATTCTGTCTCTTTATTAAAGTTCCATTTATTTTACTAAAAAGGTGTTACACATCTCATGAATCATGCTTGGAAAAATGTCTAGATAAACTTGTCAAGTATACCATTAGAAAATTGTGCTGCATCTTTCTAAAAGCTGCAAGGCACATTTACTCTTCACTCTTATACCTACATATTTAAAAAGATTAGAGTTACACTCTGGGTGGTAAGGGTCTGGAAAGGAAGGAACACTGCTAAGCAACTTCTTATATGGATCTACATTGGTGAGACAGCAGTCATCTTGAGTCATAAGCAGTACCACTGCACAGTTCAAGACATACACAAAACAATTCAAGTGGTATTTGGCATTTTATAGTAGAACCCTCAACTCAGGGCTTTGCTTGACTCTTTGATACTAGTTTGAGATGAACCAGATATGTGATGATTGGTATATAGCCATATCTGTCCTAATACTTCCTATGAACCAGAATGTGGGGATCTGCTTTGTCCTGTTGTTTCCCAGGAGTCCAGATTACTTGACTCTGCTGGTCTTCCTGTGGAGTCCCTAATCTCTTTAGATTCCTCAATCCTTCCCCCAACTCTTTCACAAGACTCTCCAAGATCCATCTAATATTTGTTTGTGAGTCTCTGTATCTGTTTCCATTGGTAGCTGGGTGGAGCCTTTCAGAGGACAGTTATGCTAGATTCCTGTCTGCAAGCATAACAGAGGATCATTAATAGTGTTAGGGATTGGTTCTTGTCCTTGGGATGGGTCTCAGTTTGAGTCAGTCATTGGTTGACCTTTCCCTCCATCTCTACTCTGTCCTTGTCCCTGCACATTTGTAAGTAGGACACATTTTTGAGCCAAAACTTTTCTGAATGTGTTGGTGTCCTTATTCCTCCACTGGGAGTCCTGACTGGTTAAAGTAAGTGACAACTACAAGGTTTGTGTCTCCCCACTGCTAAGAGTTTAATCCAGAGTCACCCTTATAGACACTGTAGGCTCCCAACCACATCAAATCTCTGTTCTCCCTCCCCTGCTCTCCCAATAATTTCCCAGCTCTCCTCTCCATTCCCTCTCCTACCTACTTCCAACCTTTTATCCTCCTCTTATATTTATTTTATTTCCCTTTGAGAGAAAGATGAAACCATCCTACCTTGAACCCTCTTTGTTATTTGGCTTCTTTGGGTCTGTGGATTGTAGGTTTATTATCCTGTACTTTATGGCTAATACCCACTTATAAGTGAGTACATACCATGCATATTCTTTTGGTTCTGGGTTAAGTCACTCAGGATGATTTTTGCTTGCAAAATTCATGAGGTCCTTGTTTTTAATAGTTGAGAAATATTCCATTGTGTATATGAACCACATTTTCTTTCTTTATCCATTCTTCAGTTGAAGAATATTTAGGTTGTTTCAAGTTTCTGGCTATTACAAATAAAGCTGCTGAGCAAGTGTCCTTGTAGTATGGTGGAGCATCCTTGAGGAATATGCCAAGGAGTGGTATAACTGTGTTTTGAGGCAGAACTATCATCAAACTTCTGAGAAACCACCAAAATGATTGCCATAGTAGTTGTACAAGTTTGCACTCCCACAAGCAATGGAGGAGTGTTCCCATTGCTTCACAGCCTCATCACATCATGCGCTGTCCCTTGATTTTTTGATCTCTGCCATTCTGATGAATGCGAGGTAGAACTTCAGAGTCCTTTTGATTTGCATTTCCCTAATACTTAAGGACATTGAACATTTCTTTAAGTGTTTCCTGGCCATTAGAAATGCCTGTACTGATTAGTCTCTGTTTATCTCTGTACCCCATTTTTAATTGGTTTATTTGTTTTTTTGTTGTCTAATTTCTTGAGTTCTTCATATATTTTGGACATTAGCACTCTGTCTGATGTAGAGTTGATGAAGAACTTTTCCAAATCTGTAGGCTGTAATTTTGTACTATTGACATTATCATTTGTCTTATAGAAGCTTTTCAGTTTCATGAGATCTCATTTATTACTTATTGATCTTGGTGCCTGAGCTATAGGTTTATGCTCAGGAAGTTGTCTCCTTTACCAATGATTTCAAAGCTATTTCCCACTATTAGTTCTATTGAGTTCTATTGCCCATAGTGATACTTTGACTTTATCCTTTCCAATAGTGTATCTGGTTTTATATTGAGGTCTTTGATCCACTTCAACTTGAATTTTGTGCAGGTGATAAATATGGATCAATTTGCATTCTTCTATATGCAGACCACCAATTAGAATAGCACCATTTGTTGAAGATGCTTTTTTTCCCATTATATGATTTTGACTTCTTTATTAAAAATCAGTTATATGGGTGTGTGAGTTCATTTCTACATCTTCAATTCTATTCCATTGGTAAACCTGTCTAGGTATCAATAACATGCAGTTTTTATCACTTTGCCCAGTAGTGCAGCTTGAGGTCAGGGATGGTGATTTCCCCAGAGTTCTATTATTTTTCAGAATTGTTTTGACTATTCTGTGTTTTTTTTTCTCTATATGAAGTTGAGAATTGTTCTGTCCATGTCTGTGAAGAATTGTGTTGGAATTTGATGGGAATTTCTTTGAATTTGTAGGTAGCTTTTCATAAGATGGCCATTTTCACAATGTTAACCCTACCCATCCATGAGCTTGGGAGATCTTTCTATCTTCTGATATCTTTTTCCATTTCTCTCTTTAAGAATTTGAAGTTCTTGTCATACAGATCTTCCACCTCCTTGGTTAGAGTCACACCAAGTGACTATTGTGGATGGTGTTATTTCCTTTTTTTTTTTTTCCCTCAGCCTGGACCATTTATATAAAGGAAGGCTACTGACTTCTTTGAATTAATTTTGTTTCCAGTCACTTCTTAAAGCTGTAGGAGTTTTCTGGTACAATTTTGGGGGTCAGTTTTGTATATAATTATGCCATCTGCCCATAATGATACTTTGACTTTATCCTTTCCAATTTGTATTCCCTTAGTTGTCTTATTGCTCTCACTAGAACTTCAAGTACTATATTGGGTAGATAGGAAGAGAGTAGACAGCCTTGTCCCATCCCTGATTTTAGAGCAATTCCTTTACATTTCTCTCCATTTATTTGATGTTGGCTATCGGCTTGCTGTATATTGCCTTTATTGTGTTTAGGTATGTACTTTGACTTCCTGATGTCTCTAAGACTTTTATCATGAAGGGGTGTTCAATTTTGTCAAAGGCTTTTTCGACATCAAATGAGATGATCGTATGGTCTGAGCTTTAACTGTGGACTCATAGAATGAGTTTGGCAATGTTCCTTCTGTTTCTATTTTGGAATAGTTTGAGGAGTATTGATAGTAAGTCTTCTTTGAACATCTTATAGGATTCTGGTTTTTTTTTTTATGGTTGGAATATTTAATGACTGCTTCTTTTTCTTTGGGTTTACAGGATTATTTAGATTGTTCTCCTGAACTTGAATTAACTTTAGTAAGTGAAATCTGTATAGAAAACCTTCATTTCATTTAGATTTTTCAATTTTGTGGAGTACAGGCTTTTGAAAAAAGACCTAATGATGGTTTGAATTTCATCAGTCAGTTGTTATGTCTCCCTGTTCATTTCTGATTTTGTTAATTTGGGTAATTTTTCTCTGCCTTTATGTTAGTTTAGTAAGGGTTTGTTTATCTAGTTAGTTTTCTCAAAGAACCTGATCATGGGTTCTTTGATTCTTGCTGTTACTCCCTTTGTTTCTAATTTATTGATTGTAGCCCTGAGTTTGATTATTTCCTGCTGTCTAGTCTTGAGTGTATTTGCTTATCTTTATTCTAGAGTTTTCAGGTGTAGTTTTAAGTTGCTGAAATAAGAACTCTCCAATTTCTTTATGGAGGCACTTAGTTCTATGAACTTCTTAAACATTGCTTTCATTGCATCCCATAAGTTTGCGTATATTGTGCATTTGCTTTCATTGAATTGTAGAAAGTCTTTAATTTCTTTCTTTATTTCTTACTTGACCCAGGGATCATTAAGTAGAGAGTTCAGTGTCCATGAGTATGTAAGCTTTCTGTTGTTGTTGTTGTTGAAGTCTAGCTTTAATCCATAGTGGTCTGATAGGAGACAAGGAGTTATTTTAAATTTTTTGTATCTGTTGAGGCTTGCTTTTCAACTGACTATATGGTCAATTTTAGAAAAGGTTCCCTAAGGTCTTGGGAAGAAGGTATAATCTTTTGCTTTGGTACAAGATTTTCTGTATCTGTTAGATCCATGTGATTCGTAACCTCTATTAGTTTAATTATTTTTCTGTTTACTTTTGGAGTGTTAAAGTCTCCCATTATTAACGTGTGAGGTTTGGTGTGTGATTTAAGTCTTAGTAATGCTTCTTTTACAAATGTGGGTGCCCTTGCATTTGGGGCATAGACATTCTGAATTGAGAGCACAGTGAAAATTTAATTTGTTATTTAATAAAATAGTGAAATCATATTTAGATAAGGAACCAGTTATATCAGGCATTTATTCTCAAAACATCATGTTACAAGGTGAATCAATAAGAAAGATTACTGAAAATTGAATCTATCTTGATACTTCGTGTATACTTTTTATACACGAAGTGAAGATGTGAAAATCAGAGCAAATCTCAGATGCTTATTTTTTAATCATAACTGTGATCCATGCTTTTCTATTAAACTCCAATATAACCAGCAATCTCATTTTAATCTTTTTGAAGTTAACTTGGAATTTAAGACTCAGAAACCATTGGAACAAGCCCACACTCTCACTGTCCTTTGGTTTATCACTCTACCTACCTATAAGTATGGTACATATGACCATAACATACACACACACACACACATACACACAGCACACTTTGGTTATCTAACAAGGGATTTGGATTTTGTCTTGTTATAAGATATTTTAGAAATGCTCCCAATTTGGTTATCTTTTAAGTTGGTGCCACATCTTTAACATATTAAAATACATTTGTTAGCTCATTTCATATTCATTCATGACTTACAATATGTGAAGACTCTTTATCTATGACCTGAAATAAGAAAGTCTGATAGTGGAGATATGTGAGAAACCATCCCTGTAGAGTACTGACTATTGATAATCCTCATGTTAAGTGAAAGACTCTGTCTCAAGAAATAAAGTTGGAGAGCAAACAACTCAAACATCAGTCTTAGTTTATTTTTCTGTTATAATAAAATACTTTGACAAAAGAAGTTTTATCTGATGGAAAGTTCCAGGTTACAGTCTATCATGGCAGATATGTCATAGAAGCAGGAGCTGGAGGCAGTAGTCATATTATGTCTTCAATCAGGAAAGAGCAATAGATCCTAGTGCCCAGTTCCCCGTCTCCATTTTATATAGTAGGGATCATCACAAATGGAATGGTCTTATCCATAAGAGTGGTCTTAGTACTTCAGCATAGTTCACACAAACCCTTACAGGTTTACCTAGTGTCTTAGTCAGGGTTTCTATTCCTGCACAAACATCATGACCAAGAAGCAAGTGGGGGAGGAAAGGGTTAATTTAGCTTACTTTCACATTGCTGTGCTCCCAGGAGGGAGAGAATTTGGAGAGGTTTCAGTAGTTGAAGGAGCTGGTGGATTCTCAAACCATCTCCAGATTTTTAAAAGATCCACCCTTATACTTCTGCTCCTCTAGAGCCACTTCCAGTACCAATTCCATATTAGCCAGGGTTCTCTAGAGTCACAGAACTATGGCGGTCTCTATGTAGTAAGGAATTTATTGATAACTTACAGTCTGTAGTCCAACTCCCAACAATGGTCAGCAGCAGCTGTGAATGGAAGTCCAAGGATCCAGCAGTTGCTCAGTCCCACAAGGCAAGCAGGCAAAGCAGAGTGAGCCTTCCTTCTTCCAATGTCCTTATATAGGTCTCCAGCAAAAGGTGTGGCCCAGATTAAAGGTGTGTGCCACCACACCTTTCATCCCAGATGACCTTGAACTCGTAGATCTTCCTATCTTAATCTTCTGGGATTCATAGCAACTATGCCTCAAGATCTCCATGCCAAGATTCAGGTCAGAAACTTGTATCTCTCAGCCTCCAGATTAGGGCCATAGGTGAGCCTTCTAATTCTGGATTGTAGTTCATTTCAGATATAGTCAAGTTGACAACCAGAAATAGTCACTACACCTAGAGTGACATCTTCCAGCTGATTTTAGAATCTGTCAAGTTGACCATATTAGCTATCCCAGTACCTACTGTTGACTTCTGGCTTACACACACATACACATACACCTCCCCACACACACACCCCAAAATTGAAATTTAAAATGATAGCTAAACTTGTTAAAAGACATCATTCATTGTTTGTTTAAACCATAAGTACATTCTGTCATTTCCACAAACATTTTATTTCTCTTGGAGGGAATGAATATCAAGCCTGCTAAGTTGTTTCTTCCTCCTCCTCCTCCTCCTCCTCCTCCTCCTCTTCCTTCTTTTCTTCCTCCTTCTCCCCTCCTCTTTCATCTCTTTTTTTGCATTCTGCATTCACAGAGGCTGATTAATCAAGTGGACTGGCTCAAAAATTATATTAAGTTATATTCCTAACTCTAGGTTGGAGACTCGGGGATTAGTGATATATACTACTCTTACAGAAGATCCGTGTTCAGTTTCCAGCAGCCAAACAAGGTTGGGTGGCTCATATCCACCTATAGCTCTAGTATAAAAAACATCCTACAGAGAAACACTGTCTCGAAAAAACAAAGCAAAACAAAACAAAAAACCAAAATAACCCAAAACAAAACAAAACAAAAAACCCCAAAACCTCTGGGCACCTGCCCTCACATGTGTGCATTCCATCACAACATTTATACATATGATTAAAAAATAAATCTTAAAAAATATTGTATGTAAAAATATTGTATGTAGTGTGATGGTTAGTTTTATGTGAACATGATACATTCAGGAAGGAAGATTGTCAAGAGAACATGGCACCATAAGATTCACCTGTAAACAAGTGTTAGTATTGTTTTCTTAATTAGTAAATCATGTGGGATGTCTCAGCCCATTGTCAGTAGTGACATTCCTGTGCTGATGGTTCTGGGTTCTATAGGAAAGCAGTCAGAGTAAGCTACAAGGAAGAAGTCAGTAAGCGATATACCTCCATGGGCTCTGTTTCAGTTTCTGCTTCCAGGTTTTTGACTGAGTAAGGAAGTGAGACCTAAAATTTGCAAGAGGAAACAAGATCCTTTCTCCCCAAGCTGTTTTTGGTCATGTTGTTTTATCACAGCAATGTAAAAGTAACTAAGACAGAAATTGGTACCAGGTATGGGTTGTTGCTGTGACAATCCTGGCCATGTTTTTTAAAAGTAAGGTTTGAGGAAGTTTGGAACTTTGGGCTAGAAAAGCCAATTAGTGCTCAGAACTGGATAAGTTGCTGTAGTGGGATCTTAGGAGATAATGCTGAGAGAAGTCAGATGATGAAAATTTGACTTGTGAAATTTCAGAAAAAGAAATTGATTGTAGCCATGGGCTTTTTGCTAGCACCCCAGCTCCTGAATACTCTGAAGACTTATTTACTTATGGATAAATATCTAGGCCATAAGGCTGATCTCACTCTTTCAACTAGCTTATGACTTATATAATCTGTTTAAATTACTCTATGTCTTCCACAAGGCTAGGTACCTCTCTTCAGTTTCATACATCCCATTTCCTAAGAGTCTGGGGCAAATCTCCTGTCTGACTGAAAACTCTCAGCATCTCTCTGTCTCTGTCTCTCTGTCTCTGTCTCTCTGTCTCTCTGTCTCTGTCTCTCTGTCTCTCTCTGTCTCTCTGTCTCTGTCTCTCTGTCTCTCTCTCTCTCTGTCTCTCTCTGTCTCTCTCTGTCTCTGTCTCTGTTTCCCTCTCTCTCTCTCTCTCTCTCTCTCTCTCTCTCTCTCTCTCTCTCTCTCTCTGTCTTTCTCTCTCTATCTCTCTGCCAGATTCCCCATTCTCTGATCCTGCCTCAGCTAGCTGGGCATTAACTTTTTATTGACAGATAATGTTTCCACACTGTAATAAGAGATTCTCTCCAATCTCCCCTTTTAGTACAATAAAAGGCTCTTTCGCTTATAGCAATAAACTGTATATATTAATAATTATGAAAACGTATAAAATCAAAACTTGCATCCACATTGTCCAGTTCATTTATATTTGACAACCTTGAAAAAAGTACTTTTCTATCTATCCTATATTGGTGAGTTTGGAGCTTTATACATAAATTATTTTCTATCAAAACTTGCATTTACAAACTTAAGATTATCTTCTCAGACCTTAAAACATTTTCTAAAATCCTAAACAATTAAGCTTAATTGTGAGACTATAAATATATGTCTTATACTCTTTCAGAGACATGAGAAGGAATAAATATTACCTTAGTATGCAGGAAGTGCAGACCAAACAAGCTTCTGAAATTATAAAAATGATGGAAACAGCTGATACCTGGACAATTATACAAAATTTCTCTGCATTGGTGGAAAATTCATCTTTGGCTTTCAGATCCAGAATATCTGGCACACTTTTCTGTAAAGCAGGAATTATGAAGAACAGTTTACCTTTTCTTGGCAAGTTCAGTAGTCAACTTCCCTGTGTCCCACTTGTCCATAGCTTGGACAGCATGCTATCTGCAGTTGAAACACAGGCAGCTTATTTCCATGTGACTAACCTGCCAAATTTGAAGCAAATTCTCTTAGGAGTTTCTTCGAAGCTCATTATCTTCTTTGAAGTAAAAGGGGTCATAAAAAACTTATCTTAATAAAACATGTTTAAATGCCATATTCTGTAGATCTCTGAGGGTTTTGAATACCACTATCTATCTATACTGTATTTGAATGAGCAAACATTATTTGTTTCTACCTATTTGCTATCTGTCTACCCTAGAAGACATCTTTCTGTAATTAACTTAACTAGTAGCTGATATTATCATATGTGTGATTGACTATTAACTTGCCTTTTATTTATCCTAAATAGTTTATAATAGCAGTTTTAAAAATGACTAGAACTTTATATTTAATTTTACATGAATTGCATTAGGTATAATACCTTAAACAAGAGTTGAAACGTAAATACAGTATGAAGTAACAAAATATTATTATAAATTTAAATCAATATGCAAAGTTCATACCAAATATAAAATATTTGGCTTATCAATGATCTTTGGTCTAAAAGTAAATTCAGTAATCTACCCTTTAACTTATCATTTCATATAACACACACTTTTTTCATTCCTTCTCCCCCCCAAAATTAGATAAGAGAGAAAGAAGGATTCAAGAAAGAAAATGAGAGAAATAAGTACTTGAATCTAACCTTCCTAACTTTGTTTCCTCCCTAAGACAATTATCAACTTGTAACCAACCCCCTTAACACAACAACAAACATCCACGCCCAATGAAAGGAAAAGCCATCTACCATAGCTCTTTTGAGTAGGGCATAATTTTTTAAACTTCCTTTTGCTATCTGGGGGCATCATTTCCTTTGAGGGCTCAAATAGAATTAGGATATTGGCCTGTCTTAAGAAAGCTAGCTGTAACATTTGCTGTTGCATCTTTAAGTGCTGAGAAAGGCCAGGGCTTAAATGAAGTTGTTTTTTTTTTCTTTTTCTTCTTTTTTTTCTTTTTTTAAATTGGATATTTTATTTATTTACATTTCAAATGATATCCCCTTTCCTGATTTCCCCCTGAAACCCCCTATCCCATCCCCCCTCCTCCTGCTTCTATGAGGCTGTGGCCCCACTCACCCACCCACTCCCACTTCCCTACCCTCACATTCCCCCACACTGGGGCATTGAGTCTTCATGGGACCAGGGCCCTCTTCTCCCATTGATGCCCTACAGTGCCATCCTCTGCTACATATGTGGCTGGAGCCATGGGTTCCTTTATATGTACTCCTTGGTTAATGGTTTAGACCCTGGGAGCTCTGGTTGGTTGATATTGTTGTTCTTCCTATTGGATTGCAACCCTCTTCAGCTCCATCAGTCCTTCCTCTAGCTCCTCCATTGGGGATCCTGTGATCAGTTCAATGGTTGGCTGTGAGCATCCACGTCTATATATGTCAGGGTCTGGCAGAGTCTCTCAGGAAACAGCAATATCAGGCTCCTGTCAGCATGTACTTCTTGGCATCCACAATAGTGTCTGCATTTGATGACTAGATCCCCAGGTGGGACACTGAATGGTCTTTCCTTCAGTCTCTGCTCCACACTTTGTCTCCGTATTTGCTCCTGTGAATATTTTATAACCCCCTCTAAGAAGGACTGTAGTATCCATACTTTGGTCTTCCTTCTTCTTGAGCTTCATGTGGTCTGTGAATTGTATCCGAGCTTTTGGGCTAATATCCACTTATCAGTGAGTACATACCACGTGTGCTCTTTTGTAACTGGGTTACCTCACTCAGGGTGATATTTTCTAATTCTATCCATTTGCTTAAGAATTTCATGAATTCATCATTTTTAATAGCTGAATAGTATTCCATTGTGTAAATGTACCACATTTTTTGTATCCATTCCTCTTTTGAAGGACATCTGGGTTCTTTCAAGCTTCTGGCTATTATAAAAAAGGCTGCTATGAATATAGTGGAGCATGTGTCCATGTTATATGTTGGAGGATCTTTTGGATATATGCCCAAGAGTGGTATAGCTGGGTCCTCAATACTATGTCCAATTTTCTGAAGAGCTGCCATATTGATTTCCAGAGTGGGTGTAACAGATTGCAATCCCACCAGCAATGCAGGAGTGTTCCTCTTTCTCCACATCCTTGCTAGCATCTTCTGTCACCCGAGTTTTTGATCTTAGCCATTCTGACTGGTATGAGGTGGAATCTCAGGATTGTTTTGATTTGCATTTCCCTATTGACGAAGGATGTTGATCATTTCTTTAGGTGCTTCTCAACAATTCAGTATTTCTCAGTTGAGAATTCTTTGTTTAGCTCTGTACCCCCTTTTTAAATAGAATTATTTGGTTCTCTGTAGTCTACTTTCTTGAGTTCTTTGTGTTTATTGGATATTAACCCTCTATAGGATTGGTAAAGATCTTTTTCCAATCTGTTGCTTGCTATTTTGTCCTATTGGCAGTGTCCTTTGCCTTACAACTTTGCAACTTTATGAGACCCCAATTGTCTATTGTTGATCTTAGAGAATAAACCATTGATGTTCTGTTCAGGAACTTTTCCCCTATGCCCATGTATTCGAGGCTCTTCCCCACTTTTTCTTCTGTTAGCTGCAGTGTATCTGGTTTTATGTGGAAGCCTTTGATCCACTTAGACTTGAGCTTTGTATAAGGAAATAAGAATGGATCGATTTCCACTCTTCTACATGCTAACCTCCAGTTGAACCAGCACCATTCATTAAAAATGTTGTCTTTTTTTCCACTGGATGGTTTTAACTCCTTTGCCAAAGATCAAGTGACCACAGATGTGTTTTTTTCTGGGTTGTCAGTTCTATTCTAGATAGGAACAATCTGAGAGGCTTGCCCAACTAGAGTCAGCATCTTTGAAGCTTCCCTAGAAGCAAGCTTTGATAAAACAACTCATTAGGTGGTCTGATCTTGGATGAAGCAGGATGCTGGAGTAAATATGTCTCATCATCTCAGCATCTTTCTCAGTATCCTCGAGGATGAATCTTGACAGGGTCTCTTTAACTTCATTGTGGTCTATAAACTATAAACTTTCACAGGTAATATACATTTCTGCCTTAGTGTATGTATAAGATGTATGATGTGTTATGATCAACTAAAGATGACTCTCTGCTCTCTGTTTGAATGGGTAAGGTAAATCTCTTTCTTTTAAAGTTAGTTTGGACTGTATAACCAAACTGTAATATTAATTTTTACTAATGCCATTAAATGTATAATAAGTCCGGAGGATTTTGTAGCTGTCAAGGGCCAGGCAGGAGGAACAACAAATGACTTTACAATTCATGGAATGTACCCTTCTGTTCAACACAACTAAGATGAATATAACTCAGGGAGAAATGAACCCAAAGACTACATGTCTTGAGGATTTCATATTGCTGTGGTGTTTTGTTCTGTTTATTTCTTTCACATACCTCTTAATCTAAGAATTGTATGAATACTCTCATAGGCTTCTAACCCCTCACTGGGCAGTATCATTGGAACTCACAATAATAGTGCTTGATCATTTGCAGGCATTGCTGCTGGAGCAGATTAATTATTCAATCATTGTCATAGGAAAAACTTATAAATATAGATTATCAGCAGTGACTACCACCCTTAGAAAACATTTGGAAAAATAAGTTGTTAGTGAAGCTAGATTAATATGTTTTTGCTCATGGCTCTGATATAGAAAACCTTAGGAAACAATTTGAAGTTCAGAAAAAGAAACTCTATTTAATTGAACTATAGACTTTTGAGGTTAAGGAACAAGAACAATGGCATTACTGGCTGAAGTGATTCTCACAGAAGCTGGACTGGTAATAGATGATTTCTTGTACCTATGCAGAGTCCTGCCATGCAGAAGGAATGGTGTGACATAGTTCCCAGCCCTGGAACAGAGTTAGCAGGGCATGAGCCTCCATGAGTACTGGCAGTTTCAAGGTATACTAAAAGAACTTCTGGAGGAATCACCATCCCCGATCTAAAGCTGTACTATAGAGTAATAGTGATTTTTTAAAAAAGCTACATGTTATTGGTACAGAGACAGACAGGTTGATCAATGAAAAAGATTTGAAGACCCAGAAATAAATGCACATACCCACATACTTCCACAAAGATGTCAAAACCATATAGCCAAAAAGAGAAAGCATCTTCAACAAATGGTGCTAGTCTAACTGGTGGTCTACATATAGAAAAATGCAGATTGATCCATATTCATCACCCTGCACAAAGGTCAAGTCCAAGTGGAACAAGTACCTTAACATAAAACCAGATACACTGACTCTAGTAGAAGAGAAAGTGGTAAATAGCCTTGAACACATTGGTACAGGGGAGATTTTCCTGAACAGAACACCAATGGTTGAAGCTCTAAGATCAACAACTGACAAATGGAACCTTTTGAAGCTGAAAAGCTTTTATAAGGCAAAGGAGACTGTCAATGGGGCCCAAATGCTAATCTACAGATTGGAAAGAAATCTCCACTATTCCTACATTCAATAGAGTGCTACTCTCTAATATACAAAGACCTCAAGAAGTGAGACTCCAATCAATCAGTCAATCAATCAATCAATCAATCAATCAATCAAATAACCTAGTTTAAAAATTGGGTACAGAGCTAAACAGAATTCTCAACAGAGGAATCTCGAATGGTCAGCTGAGAAGCACTTAAAAATGTTCAAAGTCCTTAATCATCAAAACAATGCAAATCAAAATGAGCCTGAGATTCTACTTTATACCAATCAGAATGGCTAAGATCAAAAATTCAAGTGACAGCACATTCTGATAAAAGTGTGGAGAAAGGGGAACACTCCTCGACTATTGGTGGGACTGCAATTTTTTTTTTATTTTAGATATTTTCTTTATTTACATGCGAATTTCTCCATTCCCAGTTTCCCCTCCAAAAAGCAAAAAAAAAAACAAACAAAAACAAACCCCTGTTGCCTCCCCCCTCCCCATGCCTGCCACCCCGCCCTCTCCCACTTTCTGGCCCTGGCATTCCCCTACACTGGGGCACAGAACCTTCACAGGGCCGAGGTCCTCTCCTCCTATTGATGATCGATTTTGCAATCCTCTACCATACACATGCTGCTTGAACAATCAGACCCCTCTATGTGCAGGGACTGCAAATTTTTACAACCACTCTGGAAATCAATCTGTAGGTTCTTCAGAAAAATTTAAATACTTCTATTTACAATATTGATCCAGCTATAGTGCTTCTGGGGATATACTCAAAAGTTTCTCCATCTAACCATAAGGACAATTGTTCCCCTAAGCTCATGGAAGCTTTATTTGTAATAACCAGAAACTTGGAGCAACCCAGATGTCTCTCAACTGAAAACTGGATACAGAAAATGTGGTACATTTACTCAATGGAATACTATTCAGTAATTAAAATTAAAATTTGCAGGCAGGTAAATAAATGGAACTAGAAAATATCATCCTGAGTGAGGTAACCCAGACCCCAAAGGACCTGCATGTACTTAAAGATAAGTGGATATTAGCCAAAAAGTACAGAATACTGCTGATATACCCCACAGACACTTAGAAGTTAAACAAGAAGAAAGGCCCAAGTGAGGATATTTCAATCCCACTTAGAAAGGGGAACAAAATAATCATGGGATGCAGAGGGAGGGAGGGACTTCAGAGAGAGAGAGACTAGGGGAGGGGGGACGCAGGATCAAATATGGGCAGATACAAAAGAGAAGCCCAGAGGACCAATAGAATGAATGGAAATATGTAGCTGCTGGGGATGGGGGCTCGGGGTGAGGGGAATCTTTAGAAACTCTCAGACACATGGAATGTGAGAGGGTGCCCAGTGGCTGGCTCAACTAGGGATCCATCCCATGGGTGAATACCAAACCCTGATACTATTATTAATGTTATATATTGCTTGAAGACAGTTGTCCTCTGAGAAATTAAACCTGCATCTTACTGAGACAGATGCAAATACATACACCCAGCCAACCATTAAACTGAGGTCTAGAATCCCCATAGAAGAGTTAGGCAAAGATTTGAAGGAACTTAAAGTGATAGCACCCTCATGG
Source organism: Mastomys coucha (assembly GCF_008632895.1). Lineage (NCBI taxonomy): Eukaryota > Metazoa > Chordata > Mammalia > Rodentia > Muridae > Mastomys > Mastomys coucha. The sequence continues at coordinate 35,155,974 of NW_022196896.1, forward strand.
AAAGATCAATAATGTCAACTAACTTGAACCCCAGGAAGTTCCCAGAGACTAATCCACCAATCAAAGAGCATATATGCTCAGGTCCGAAGTTCCAGGCACATATGTAGCAAAGGACTGACTGCTTTGGCTGGCTGCAGTGAAAGAAAGCATCTAATCCCATTGAGGACTGGTGCTCGAGAGAAGGGGGATGCTAGGGGGAGGTACCCTCCCAGAGGCAAAGGGGAGGGGCAATGGGGTGAAGAACTCTGGTAGGGGGAACTAAAAAGGGGACATTTGGGATGTAAATAAATAAAATAATATAAAAATGTACTTGCTGCCTTCTACTTGATTACTGATAATCATGGTGCTAATGTCATAATATGCTGATACATGGGATAAGCAAAAGGGATTCTGGGGTGAATGATTGAACAGATATGTAAATAAAAGCCTGAACTTTGATCTGCGAGAGCTGAGCTATCTACTCAGCTACCTGGAGAACCAACTGGAGCAGGACCCAGAGCCATCAGCTTGTACTCAAGATTGGCTTGCAATTATTTCTTCCATCCTCCCAAAACACTCCTTCCTCAGGAACCCTTCTCCAAACTGAGGCTGGTCCTTAGCACACCCATTTTTGCTTTCAGCTTCCTGATATGATTTAATAAACATTGCTGATGAATAAATGTGCATTCCTAGGATTTAAAATAGAAATGATTCTTTATATAAAACTTTAGATTTATGATTCTTTGAAGATTTTTATAAGGTGTTACATTTTAAGATAAATAAAATATTGATTCTTTCTTTGTAACCTCAAATTACTGCCTACCAGTAAAAACAATTGTTGAGAAATTTACCTGGCTTGCTTACACTTTGTCAATCTTTAACAAGTTTTTAACTATGAGTGTACATGGGTTCTTGGGAATAATTTGTTTTCTTTGCCTGTACTATGTAATTTTTTAATGTAAATGTATTGGAAATGTATTGTTTTTCATAGTCATTCATTGGAAGAAAAATAAAATGTAATAAAATATATTGTAATTTTAAACTGCTTGATATATTTTGTTGAGATATATCAGCTATGAAAGAAAAAATGAATTTGCTTAGAGCTTAATTGTATGTGTGTGTGTGTGTGTGTGTGTGTGTGTGTGTGTGTGTGTGTGTGTGATTTGTTGGAGCTTTCCTCCAACAAGCCACCAAATATGTGTGTATGTGTATATGTATAAAGTGGTGGGAACTTCTTGAAGCTTTGCACCATCCACCCAGTATGTATGTGTGCATATATGCATACGAAATGGTTGGAGCCTGCTTGTTGGAACTTTGTTCCATTCACTCAGTGTGTGAATGGATATATGTCATGTATGTATGTATGTATGTATGCATGTATGTATGTATGCATGTATGTTTGTGTGTGTATAAACTTGTTGGTACCTGCTTCATTTCATCTATTCAGTGTGTCTGTGTGTGTGTGTGTGTGCGCGTGTGAATTTCCTCTATTTCCTTTTCTTTCTCACCGGCACCTATAGAGTTAAAAGAGTTCAAATTTCTCACCAGCCACAGGAATAGCCAGTCCCAATGAATCAAGCTTTGTTCCCTCTATGACAAGTCTACTGAGTGACTACTCCACATGCTGACTGTCACCGTCAGCAGCCAACATTGGTTGCTATCTGAGCTGACCATCTGCCAGCCCTCCTAGCTCCAGTGCTAGTAGCTCCATGGGCTACCATTAGCACTGATCCAATTGATGACTACAAACATTGCTGCCTGCTTCTCTTTACTCTGTGGTGTCAAAATTGGTCTTTGACATTAAGTCAACAAGATTTATTGACTCTGCTTAGCTGAAGTCCTGCCCAATGTAAAGGAATCAGGAATTCATGTTACCTGTTTTGTTGTTGTTCTTGATTTCTCTCATGTCTGCAGACAAAATCTTCAAGAGTATCTTCCTGTCAAATCTAATTTTTATTAATTTTGAAGGAATCCATAGTTTTTCTTGTATGGAAACAAATATAAAACCTCTTCCACAATTTCCTTCCTTCCATTCTGAAGTTAGAGAATCCTTGATATAGACAAGATGATTTAGTTCAGCAGTTTGTTTGTTCGTTTGTTTGTTTTTCTATAATCTAGTATATCTCAGTACCTTTTTTGCCCCCAAGCATTATGTAAACTAACTCTGCTGTCTTTGTTACTCCTTATTGCTTGTTAAGTATCTCTTTTAAAGTACTATTAGATCCCCCTACAACTGTTTGTCCTGTAGAATTGTGTGGTATAACTATAACATGCCTTATATTATAATATGTAAAAAATGCTTCATTTTTCTAGAGACATATTAGAGCATTGTCAGTCTTTATTTGTATAGGTACTCCCATAATATCCACAATTTCTCATAAATTTGTAATTACAGGATCAGCCTTTTCAGAACTTAAAGCAATTTCCTATTGAGATCCTGAATTTTATGGTGTACTTATTTTAATTTTCCAAACTCTACAAAATGAAACACAACCATTTTCCAAATTTTATTTCTTTGGGTATCTTTTGGGTTATGGCTCCCTGCAGGTAATGAAGTTTGTTTATGCAAAGAACAAGTAGGACATTTCCTTATAATTTCCTTGGAAACTATTCTTATTCTCTGGTTAATGCTATCTTCTCCTGTGTTTAGCTTGTTACCTCTTAGCAACATGTCTCTGTAAAAGATTTCCAGTAAAACTTCTTCCTCTCTGTGCTGTTCTCTTAAATAACCTCACTTTCTCTTCTGTTCTCATGATAGTTGGGCATATTCTATTCCGTGAAATCTTTCTCTGATTTGTCATTTCATCTACCATACTATTGGCCATCATTTTCAAACATGGATGCTCCCTTCTGCAAACTAAGTTTACATTAATTGTTTGGCATTAAACGTGTGTACTAAGTGCATTTCTGTATTCTAACCATAAGGATTAAATGTCTGTGCTAAAGCTGAGCCACACCACAACTAGAAACAGGTTTTTTTTCCAGAAAATAACACAATCTTGGGGTTTTCAATTAGCTCATATATCTGCAGCAATGTGATATATGCAATGAATGACTTCTATTTCTAATCACTTGTAGTTGAATAAACAGTGAACCATCCTGAATAGGCTCTGATGTTCTATATCCAAAAACAAACTCTGCATATTGAGAGCCCGTAAGTATATTAAGAGAAACAGGAGAGTCCAATAGTAACAGAAGAATTCCATATAATTCTGATTTTTTTAGTTGAATTATATGAACATTGGACTATTTTATTTATATTTTCTGACTTATATAATACCTTTACTGATTTATTTGTATCAGTATAGAATGCATGGGCTCCAGGAACTGGTGTCCCTTTACAACATGTGGGAGAGTCGAATTAGAAATTTTAATAAACTGAAGTCACTTGCTTTTGAGATGTTTGTTGTTAATTTTATTGTTAATTTCTCCCCAAAATTTACTGCAAGTAAAATAAAGCAAAATAACTAAAACAGAAGCCCATTTTTTTTGTAATTTCTTTTCTACCAGAGCTAATTCTGTCTCAGTATCAGCTGATAATTTTCTTGGACTATTTAAGTTCTAATCATCATATAAGGTTTGAAATAAATTATTTGGCTCTTGAGTAAGTAATCTATGAGTCTTAGCCAATTAATGTCTTTCAACAATTTTTGAAAATCATTTGAGAGTTCGTAATTGAACTCTCCTAATTTTTACCTTCTGTGGTAAATTTTTTTTGCATATTTATCTTACATCCTAGATAATTAAAAGAATCTTTGTATTTTTAGGAGCAATTTTTAATCGCCTAAAATTCTCTTTATTTCATCAAATATTTTTTCCAGGATATCTACATTTGAATCAGCCAGAAAAGTATCATCCATAAACAGGTCAATTACTGATAGAGGAAACAGTTTAAGGATTATTTCTAATGACTGTAGTACAAGATATTAGCATGAGATAGGACTGTTCCGCATTCCTGTGGTAAGCCCCTCCATTGGTATCTCTTGGCTGGTTAGAGTGGTTATATCTGTTCACAGTGAAGTCAAATCTTTCTGTATCTTGTTCTTGTAAAAGGGTTATGAAAAAGCAATCTTTTAAATCAATCACTATAGTAGTCCATACCTTAAGAAACAATGAAGGCAATGGGATTCCAGGTTGTAAGAACTCATTGGTGCCATGAGTTTATTAATTGGGCTCAGATGTCTCAATATTCTCTATTTGTCAGATTTTTAAAAAAGTGATAAATACATGACACTTCCAAGGGATAGTGGACTCCTCTATAAGTTGAGCCTCTAGATTTCTTGTGCTAGCTATTGGTTTGCCAATCAACCACCTTGGTGGTAAGGCTCTTAGTATCCTGTTAACAGTATCACCTCAGAAAAAGTTGGAAAGCAAGACTCTGTTGTGTCCTGTTTATGGACAACTTAAACAATCCATAACTATTCTTGATAAATTTTTTTTAATGCATTCTTCAGGAATATTTATTACTTTATGGCTTGTCCCTGAAACTGGTAGAATGGTAATCTGTGCTTCCCATTGTTGTAACAGACCTCTTCTCCATAAATTCATGGCTATATCAGCCACATATGGCTTTAATTTTTCTATTTAACATTCTGATCCTACATATTTAAGCCATTTTACACTTTGTTCTATATGGGATTAATTTCTAACCCTTAGAAATTGCATATCTTCCATCTGAAGAGGCCAATTTTGGTGAGATTATTGTGAAAGACCCCCCAGAACTGGGGAGATCCTTACTCAAGTCTTGGGATGACATGGCCACCCAATAACTCACGAGCGACCGAACTTGCTGCAATCACATGAGGTTTATTTGGGATAGGCCAATACAGGGGTCGATCTCATGACCATGCTGGTCAGAGGAGTTTGACCCCGAACACAAGAAGTCAGAGGTATTTAAAGGGAAAAACCACAATCTGGGGGTGGGGAGAGGGTTATCAAGGAAACATAACATAAAAACAGGGGAAAATTTCAGAGGGACCCAACCCAAGGTATTCAGTTAGGGAGGGGAACATATTCATTTTAAGAATGTAATCTTCATCTACTGGTCAATGGGGTAGAGAGTCTCATAAACCAGTAGACCTTCATTCCTAGTTCTGCCCTCATTGTGGATCATTCAGGAGGGGCAGATATCGGGAACCAGAGCCCTGAGGCTCTGAGTTAGCCAAGTTCCTGGAACTACCTACTTCACATTTTTGGCTTGATACAGAGGTTTTCCATGCCCCCTTTTAGGTAAAGGTTACACATTATACATACATTTCTATTAAATGCCCTCATTTTAAATTCTAAGATTCTCCAGCCTTTCACTATCATGTCATCAGCAAATAGTGATAATTTGACTTGGTCCTATCGAATTTGTATCCCTTTGATCTCCTTTTAGTGTCTAATTGCCCTGGCTAGGACTTCAAGTACAATATTGAATAGGTAGGGAGAGAGTGAGCAGCCTTGTCTAGTCCCTGATTTTAGTGGGATTGCTTCAAGTTTCTCTCCATTTAGTTTCATGTTGGCTACTGGTCTGCTGTATATTGCTTTTACTACATTTAGGCATGGGCCTTGCATTCCTGATCTTTCCAAGACTTTTATCATGAAGGGATGTTGGATTTTGTCAAATGCTTTCTTGGCATCTGATGAGATGATCATATGGTTTTTTTCTTTAAGTTTGTTTATGTAGTGAATTATGTTGATGGATTTCCTTATATTGAACCATCCCTATATCCCTGGGATGAAGCCTACTTGATCATGGTGGATGATCGTTTTGATGTGTTCTTGAATTCAGTTTGCAAGAATTTTATTGTGTAATTTTGCATTGATATTCATGAGGGAAATTGGTCTGAAGTTTTCTTTCTTAGTTAGGTTTTTGTGTGGTTTAGGTATAATAGTAATTGTGGCTTCATAGAATGAATTGGGTAGAATTCCTTCTGTTTCTATTTTGTGGAATAGTTTGAGGAGTATTGGCATTAGGTCTTCTTTGAAGGTCTGATAAAACTCTGCACTAAACCTATCTGGTCCTGGTTTTTTTTTGGTTGGGAGACTATTAATGACTGTTTCTATTTCGTTAGCAGATATGGGACTGTTTAGATCGTTTATCTGCTCTTGATTTAACTTTAGTATCTGCTATCTGTCTAGAAAATTGTCCATTTCATCCAGGTTTTCCAGTTTTGTTGAGTATAGTCTTTTGTAGTAGGCTGTCATGATTTTTTGAATTTTCTCAGTGTCTGTTGTTATGTATCCCTTTTAATTTATGATCTTGTTAATTAGGATACTGTCTCTGTGCCTTCTCATTAGTCTGCCTAAGGGTATATCTATTTTCTTGATTTTCTCAAAGAACCAGCTTTTGGTTTGGTTGATTCTTTGCATAGTTCTTTTTGTTTCTATTTGGTTGATTTCAGCCCTGAGTTTGATTATTTCCCGCATTGACTCCTGTTGGGTGAATTTGCTTCTTTTTTTTTTCTAGCACCTTCAGGTGTGCTGTCAAATTGCTGGTATATGCTCTCTCCAGTTTCTTTTTGGAAGCACTTAAAGCTATGAGTTTTCCTCTTAGGACTGCTTTCATTGTGTCCCATAAGTTTGGGTATGTTGTGTCTTCATTTTCATTAAACTCTAGAAAGTCTTTAATTTCTTTCTTTATTTCTTTCTTGACCAAGTTATCATTGAGTAGAGTGTTGTTAAGCTTCCACATGTATGTGGGCATTCTATTGTTTATGTTGTCATTGAGGAGCAGCCTTAGGCCATGGTGATCTGATGGGATGCAAGGAATTATTTCAATCTTCTTGTATCTGTTGAGGCCTGACCTGTGATCAATTATATGATCAATTTTGGAGAAGGTACCATGAGGTGCTGAGAAGAAGGTATCTCCTTTTGTTTTAGGATAAAAAGTTCTATAGATATCTGTTAAATCCATCTGTTTCATAACTTCTGTTAGTCTCACTGTGTCCTTGTTTAGTTTTCTGTTTCTATGATCTGTCCATTGCAGAGAGTGGGGTGTTGAAATCTCTCACTATTATTGTGTGTGGTGCAATGTGTGCTTTGAGCTTTAGTAAAGTTTCTTGTATGAATGTAGATGTGCTTTAGTAAAGTTTCTTGTATGAATGTAGATGTCCTTGCATTTGGAGCATAGAGGTTCAGAATTGAGAGTTCACCTTGGCAGACCTTGAGAGTTCACCTTTGATGAATATGAAGTGTCCCACCTTATCTTTTTTGATCGCTTTAGGGTGAAAGTCGATTTTATTTGATATTAGAATGACTACTCCAGCTTTTTTCTCGGGACTATTGGCTTCGAAAATTGTTTTCCAGCCTCTTATTCTGAGGTAATATGTCTTTGACACTGAGTGGGTTTCCTATATACAACAAAATATTGGGTCCTGTTTACATACCCAATCTTATAGTTTCTGTCTTTTTATTGGGGAATTGACTCCATTGATATTAATAGATATTAAGGAAAGGTAATTGTTGCTTCCTCTAATTTTTGGTGTTAGAGTTGGAATTCTGTTCATGTGGCTAACTTCTTTTAGTTGTGTTGGAAAATTACTTTTTTGCTTTTTCTAGGATATAGTTTCCCTCCTTGTATTGAAGTTTTCCATTTATTACCCTTTGAAGTGCTAGGTTTATAGAAATATATTGTGTGAATTTGGTTTTGTAATGGAATACTTTGGCTTCTTCATCTATGGTAATAAGGAGTTTTGCTGGGTATAGTAGCCTGGTCTGGCATTTGTGTTCTCTTAGGGTCTGTATGTCAGCAACCCAGGATCTTCTGGCTTTTATAGTCTCTTGTGAGAAGTCTGGTGTAATTCTGATAAGCCTGCCTTTATACATTACTTGACCTTTTTCCCATACTGCTTTTAATATTCTGTGTTTGTTTTGTGCATTTGGTTTTTTGACTATTCTGTAGTGGGAGGAATTTTTTTACTGGTCCAATCTATTTGGAATTCTATAGGGTTTTTGTATGTTCATGGGCATCTCTTTCTTTAGGTTAGGGAAGTTTTCTTCTATAATTTGTTAAAGATATTTACTGGCCCTTTAAGATGGAGGTCTCCATTTTCTTCTATATTTATTATCCTTAGGTTTGGTCTTCTCATTGTGCCCTGGATTTCCTGGATGTTTTGGTTTAGGAACTTTTTGCATTTTGTGTTTTTTTTTTTGACTGTTGTGTCAATGTTTTCTATGGTATCTTCTGCCCCTGAGATTCTCTCTTCTATCTCTTGTATTCTGTTGGTGATGCTTGCATCTATGACTCCTGATCTCTGGGGCTGAATCTTTGCCAATGGTCTCCTGTTTTTTTACAGTGCCAAATCTTAGCTGCTATCCACAACTCCTTCATGTCTTCCAAACAAATATGATCTGGGTGACTCCTATACTAACAAGTTTAGGTGCCAGCACCAGGTACACCCTTGGTCTATTCTAGTATACAATTTGTGTGTGCTGATTGCGGAAATACTTCCCAGAAGGTTTATCCTCAATAATGCTGGACTTTTCTCAATAACCACTAATTTTTTATCTCTACTTAACTAGCATCAATAATCCCAGTAATGTAAAGTTTTCACTTCAATGTTGCTGGTCTCTGGCTAATTACAGCTGTCTCTTCAGTTTCAAATGACCAGAATGACAGAATCTCAATTCAAAAATAGTGAATGGCTCTGAGACTGCCTTTAAAATTCCCTCTAAAATTTCAAAAGGTAGGTTTCCAACCTCTGCTCTGCTCTGCTCTGCTTTCAACATTCTTATCTTCCAAGCTTCCACAGAACATCCCATTGAGCTCTCAACACTATATGACTTTTCTTGTCCAATGTTCTAAAGAATTTCTACAGGAAAAATGAAACTGTCCCACAGATTCATGAACCAGGTTCTGCCTCGACCGAAGGGAGAAAGGAGACCTGAAACACAGAGTTCGAGAACAAAAGGACACGAAGCCAAGTTGAGGGTTTCCAATCAAGGCTCGCCTTTACTTTGGGGGTTCAGCATTTATATACAAGAGAACAAAACTGAATCTCTAGGTTACAATGACATTTGAATAACATAAGGAATTCGGGAGGAGTCAGGAAGAGTCTGAACAAAGTCAAAGAGGAAGTCAAAGGGAAGCCAGCTGCTGGGCTGAAGGTGGAGACTCAGGTTGTCCTGCAGGTCTCAACTCTGGGGAGTGGCTGGAGGTGCAGTCCACAGTGGTGGAGGAGGTCAACAACAGATGTCCTCAGGCTGTATACGTGCCAGCCAGCAGGCCTAGTTTCCTCTGGAATCCTGCGGAACTCAGAGTAGTGAGCCTTTGTTTCAGGCACAGCAGGCATGAGTTGAGTCTCCTGTAGCAAGCTCCGGAGGGACCCAACAAAAACACAGTCAGGTCTGTCATGACGATACCCCACTATGCTAGCACCAAGTTGTCCTTGTTAGGACTTTTGCTGCTTTGACAAAACACCAGGACCAAAAAGCTGTTTGGGAAGAAAATTGTTCACCCAGCTTATACTTCCACAGCACTGATCATCAAAGAAAGTTGGACAGGAACTCTGGATAGTTCAGGAACATAAAGGCAGGCACTAATGCAGTGTCCATGGAAGCGTACTGTCTACTGGCTTCTTCCTTTAGCTTCCTCAGCCTGAACTCAGGACAACCAGTTCAGGGATGGTACTGTCACTCATAATGGACTATGCCCCCACCCCCAATACATCACTAATTAAGAAAATTCCTCATAGCCAGATCTTATAGAGGCATTTTCTTAATTAAGGTCTCCTCCTTTCAGGCAACTCTAGTTTATTTATCAAGTTGACATAAGTCTAGCCAGTAAAACTATGGGCAAAAATAAACTATTTCTCCATTAAGATGCTTTTATCAGGGTATGTTATCACAGAAATAAGAAAACACAGTTATGCATTAGCAATTATTTACTTGTTCATTGATAGAATGAATTGATATCTGCCATTTATTTTACTATATAATTTGTAGAAGAACTAAAGTTTGCCAAAATTTGATATACCACAAAAGATATGTCACAATGTATTTCAAAATTACTGTGTAAATCTGGCACATGTTTTGAAATAGAATAGACAGAAAGGAGGGGCCTTCAAGATGATGTATATATACATGGAGCATATGTATATATATGTATATGTATGCATATATATATACAGATATATATATATGGATGGATGGATGTAATGGGGATTTAAAATAAATATCAAATAAATAGCCATCACATTTTATTGACTTTTGCAGAGATATTCACATGTCACCTAGTGTCCCAATGTGTTCCAAGGTATCCCAATGGAAAGGGGATCAACATTTGTGACACTTGTTTTGTTGTCATTCCAGGTCTCTTCTTCCATGTCTGTAGTTTAGATTTTCAGGAGGCTTCCCTGGTAATGTCTAATTTCTATTAATTTTGAAGGAATCCATAGCTTTTCACTTTTTTTTTTTCTTTTCACTTTTTATAGAAACAAACATTTCCTCTTCACCAGTGCAACACATTTCCAGACTTCTGTTCTGAAGCGAACATACCCTTAAAGTATGTGGGCGGATTTAATTCATCAGTCCTTTCTGCATGCTTTTCGGCAACTGTGCTGTATGTCTCATTGACATTCAAAAACTTAAAAGTCAATAAAGTATAATTTAATGTATCTCTGGGGGATTCCATATTCCCCTTCTGTTTTATAACCACAAAATGTGGTTGAAAATGTGGTTAGAGAGTTCTACACATGTTTAACTGAACAATTGTAGGCTTATAAGATATACCAAAGCATGCTTTATGCCAGGATGTATAAAAATTGTTGTACTCTATTGGATACATATGTTTAAATATCACCAGCTATAATCTGCAAAGGCATCACCAAGATAGCAATTATGTCAAATAGATGTGCAATCTTAGAATCAGCCTTTCCAGAACTCAAGGAAAAAGTCCACTAATATCCTCAAGAGGTATTAATTATATGATATATTAACACATGTACATAATTTAATATTCTAAATGTGACAAAATGGAACACATAAGCTATTGTATGAAGCTGTTCTAATGTGATATCATTAAACATAATCTGTACTCTTAATTCAGAATATTGACTTCCACCTAGCAACTTATCCTTGGCAATATTATTGCCTTTAGTCCTATTTCATTGTTCCATAATTGAAGCAACATCTTTCCACCTTGTTAGTCATTGTAGTTGAGGGCCATCTTCAAAGATGGCTGACATCAAATAGCTCTAGTCTTTGGAATTATATGATTTTGTGTGGCTCACTTATTAACCATCTGCTTTACATATGTTGAATGCATACCATAAGACATTATTGCTTCATCAAATCTCTTTAAGTTTGACATCTCTATGGGCTTCCACCCAAATTTCTCAAGCCCTGTGGAATCTCATCTCTTATTGTAACTACAAAAAAAAAAAAAAAAAAAAAAAAAAAAAAAAAATCATGGGTTTTCTAAAGGGCCTGAAATGGCATTTTGCAGTCTCATCATGAAGTGGCACTGTAGGTTCTAAAATGGATTCCTCTGAAGATTATTGATGCTGATTTAAAGGACCATCCCTCTTCTATTGCTTGTATCCTAGCACTCCATTTCTCAGTACTTGCCTCAATTAAGTATGCTTAGATAAGTTTTTGGCACAGCTATGGGAAGAGCTTGTTTTACTTTCTCTGTTCCCACAGACAGCAGCCAGAGCTCTACTTGCCTTGCCTTCCACCTTGAGGGCCACCTGTTAGCTTTTCTTTGGTTTTTGCCACACACAACTTACAGGGAAAGACATGGCTGACTACTGCTTCTGTGCCTGGGTCCTACTGCTTACATCTAGTGTCTTAAGCTTGGATTTCTGCCACCATGTTGGATGCTAAATATAGTGGAACAGACCCTCAGCTAGCTCTAGTTAAATTAATCTTACTGTTCTAGCCATAAGTCCTGCCACATAGCTACTTCTTTACCTCTTTGCTCATGTTCACGACTAACCAGCTGGCAAATATCCACTTCCCTCTCTTATACTAGAGACACCTCTGTACATGGAAGGTCTGCCTTCCCATTCCTATCTAACCTTTGGCCATCAGATTTTTATGATGAGGGGCATCATAAAAGTGAGGAGCACGAATATTAACAAAATAGATAACCTAGTGATAGGCCATAGCTCTGTGCTGGTACAGAATTCACAATTGAATACACAGAGATGTACCTTCACACAGTGAACTCTAACATTTCTGTCTTCTGCACCCATGGTCCTCATAGAAGGTAACTGCTAGGGAAGTAGAACTGAGACTCTTTTACTTAGATACGGCTGAATACAGGTGTTAAAGACTGATGGCAGTCAAGGTTCCTGCTTAGAAATCTATCCAGAAGTTATCTGAAAGAATCAGCTTAGATCTTAGATTAATCAAATCTAAGAGAGCTTCCAAGTAGGAAGAAACAAAAAAATAAAATATTAAATGAGTGAGGACCAAAGTTACAAATTAAAATTAGCTATATTAACAATGTTATGATAGATGATAGATAGGACAAGATCTAATGTATTTCTCTACCCATAATCTGACCATCATGAGTTTTTAATCATATCACTTAACATTTTATGTTACTTTTAATTTTGATAAATCTTTTGTGTCAAATTCACATTCTTTACTCAGAAGCAACTGGTCTCATTACTAAGAACACTGGTGACACCTTTGTGATTTGTGTTTGAAGGACTATGTTGGCAAATGAGTCATGGCCTTGTTGTTGAGCTTAAAGGGCTAGATTATGGAAGCTCAAGTAGATTGTGGAAGTTATGAGTACTTAGCTGAAATTTAAGTATAATGAAGCTAGTAAACATGAAGAAACTTTTAAAGATGGAAGAACCCATTACAAATGGTTCCTAAGAATGTCTTTTGGAAGTGGAGGGTTGACCATATCAAAAGCACCATTTAATAAGAGAGAGCATTTTCTCAAAGGAACATTCTCTCTCATTTCTGAATTGGCTATGGGGTAGGGCATCTGTATGACCTAAAGTGATCTTGGAGGCAATGGAAGCATATTTCATCTGTGGACTGACTGGGTTGGCACAGTTGATAAGATGAACAAAATAAAGGCTATTCCTGAGGAGTCTGAAGCACAGACAGAGATATGCAACAAGGAGCACATATACCAAGAGCTACTGGTCAATTTGGACCCCATCTTACTGCTACTGCCTTCTCACCATCTGACATGCAAGCTCTACAAATACATCAAGAAAGTCACGAAGCAATAACAGATTCAACATGGGGTGAGGGATTTTGAGAAATTTGTTAACAGGGGTGAGAAAGGGATCATGATTTTGGCAGGAGACACATTGCTGACTGAGGTATACTGCCATTTTTCAATTATGTGAAAGGACCAGAAGTGGCCCCGTGTCTGTATAGTCTCTAAGATAGACTTGGGCACCAACTATAGTTTCCAAGTATCTCACCTGCTTGATCATGGTTGAAGCCCCAAGAAGAATATCAGAAAGTCTATGACAAGTGCCTGGAGGAGGTATGTGTTCTGTAAACACCTATCTGAGAGACTTGGTCCTGCATTGTTTTTATTCTGAATATTAAAGGGTCAAGGTATCAAGCTTCCCCCCCAGTTGGATCCTGCTTTTGTTTCATACCCCTCTCCAAGTGCAAAGACCTCAAAGGCTCAGGGGTTACTCTTTATTGCTAACCTTGGTGGTGTTTTGTTTGTTTTATTTTGTTTTTCTGGTAGGGAGGAGGTCAGTACAGAGCTGCTGGAAAATTCTACCAGACCCCTACCCTCCTGGAAGAGACAGGTCAGAGAGCACATGGGCCAGAAGGGAGAGGTTGTGTAAGCCCCTACTACCTCATATCCTAAAGACCAATCAGTTTAAAGAGTACACTGTTCTGCCAATCATATTGTGCATAGTTACTCATGCTCTATTCCACCCCTGGAAACTATAAAAACTCTCTGAATGGGCCACCTGGGGTTGCCGCCTCTCCTCGGGCCTGAGACCATCCTAATGCTCTGGAACAATAAATTCCTCTTGCTTTTGCATTGATTCCCAGTCTGAGTTGTTCACTTGGGGGCATTCCCAGTAATTTAAGGCTCACCAGAGTCTTACATTTGGTGCATTGGCTGAGAATCAGACCCACTGTGGGGACACACCAGAGTGGTGAATTGGAGGTCTTGAGCTGGTTCCTCTGTTCTTGTTTGTTTTGCTGTTTGTCATAGTCTGAGTCTGTAAGTCTGTCTGAACTTTTTCTTGCAAGCATTGGGGGATTGATTCAGAGAGCCTAAGGTGTCTGGTGTGGTCAAGTGCAGCATGCAGGCATGCCTTAACATCGAGACCATGGGGGGTGGAGTGGGAAGGGGGACTGAAGGATACTTTAGGGCCCTTAGAGGGAGCCTGGAAGGCTCTGCTCCTTCTGCAAACAGCAAGACAGTGATAGCAGAAGCCTAGGCTTCCTATAACCAGGTGTATCTGGCTCCTATAGTACTGGCAGGGGCACCTGGTTTGTCTCAGTGAGGCTGAAGCTGGCCAAACAACTCTGTTAACTGGAACCATGGAAGGGGTGAACTGTGTGTTAATTGTCTTTCTTGATTGTTCTTGGACCTGGATGCCTGCACATAGCAGGGTTAAGCTGTCTGTGTGTTGGTTGTTTTTCTCTGGTTGTTAGTATCTCGTTCTGTATTTTGGACTGATGCCGTAATTTGGGCATTGGACAGACTGAAAGACAAGTTAGCTACCCTCTGCTTGTCTGAATGACCCACCATAGGAGTAGGGTGGCCACCCACAGGAACCTCTGATGTGCAGGTAATCAAAGCAGTAAAGGAGAGAATCTTTAGGCCAGGATCCCAGGATCCCTCAGCACCCAGACAAAATACTCTATACCTGGAAAAAATCTAGTGGCAGACCCCCTACTCCCTCATAGATAAAAGCCTTTCTTTCCCCCAAGACCCACCACACAGTTTCTGGCCTTTAGGAAAAAGGAAGCACAGGAAGAGAGATCTGGACCTGAGAAGAAGTTGATCTTCCAAGACTCTTCAATAGCAGACCAGTTGCTCCAATACCCTGCTCCTCCATACCTCCCTACCCTTGCCCCCATGGCCCTGCCAGCGTCGGTACTGGTTCCAGGATCCTCAGCCCATATGGGACCTGGACTATTGTACCTCCTTTACTGGAGGGAGGTGCAGGAAGAGACCTGAGAGCCACCTGCCCTGATACCACAGTGGCTCTCCCACTAAGGGCATATTGGCCTTTGGAAAAGGGTAATCAGGCTATGCAATATTGGCCCTTCTCTTTGTCTGACTTGTACAACTGGAAGGCCCAACTCCCACCCTCTCCCTTTCCAAGGGGCCGGCTAGTCTCTTTGAGGCTGTTTTATTTATACTACAGGAAGCCAGAAAGAATGCTCCCTCAGACATGGGGGCACCATTGATTGACCAGGCTGTTGTGGATAGCCGGCTTTCCCTGACTAGACTTGACTGGGACTTTAATATGGCAAAAGGTAAGGAGCACCTGAAGGTCCACCACCAGACTCCATTGGCAGGTCTCCAGGGGTCTGTATGACAACTACCAAATTTGACCAAGGTATGTGAGGTTAAACAGGGACCAGATGAGTTGCCTACAGCCTTTTTAGAGTGGCTCACCAATATACACCTTATGACCCCAGCAGCAAGGAGCATAAAGCTACTGTGACAGTGGCTTTTATAGACAAGGGTAGTAGAGGTATCAAGAAAAAGCTTCATAGGCTAGAAAGACAGGATAAGCCATTGAGGAATTTAGTGCAGGTTGCTGAGAAAGTCTACCATTATAGGGAGACAGAGGATGAGAAGGAGCAGAGAAGGAAAAAGAAAGAAAAGCAACAGGGAAGGAATCTATAGAGAGTCCTGGATACATTAGTTAGGGAAAGCAGAATAGAGACAGAAAAGGAGCTGTGCATGTACTGGAAGGAGAGAGGCCACTGGGCCTGAGAGTGCTCTAACAAATGGAAGCCATGAGCAGGAAATCCCAGGTCCTGTGTAAAGTGCCCCCAAATGGCAAAAATGTTAGCCCTGGGTGAAGACAGTAATTAGGGGAGACAGGGTTCAGACCCTTCCCCCAACCCAGGGTAACTCTGAGAGTGGAAGGGAAACCCATTCAATTCTTGGTGGACATAAGGGCTCAATACTCGGTCCTCCATGGTGATGGTCCTATTTCCAAGAAAAGATCTTGGGTCCAAGAAGCCAGTGGTACCAGAAATGTATTCATAGACTACCTTGAGAACAGTGGACCTAGGGATAGGCTGGATATCCCATTAATTTAGGATCACCCCAGACTGTCCCTACCCTCTGTTGGGGTAAGGCATACTCTCCAAAATGGGGGCCCAGATACACTTCCTGCCTGATGGACCACTACTAACTGGCCCAAAAGGAAAGACCTCTCTAACTGAATTCTGCCAAAAGCAGAGGCTACCTGGTTTACAGATGGGAGCACTTTTCTCCATGAAGGTGAAAGATGAGCAGGTGCTTCTGTGGTGGATGGCACAAATGTCATCTGGGTGGAACCTCTATCCCTGCACCACCTGCACCTCTACCCCCTGACAAGTTGATGAGAAAAGTGGACCTAATTGCTCTCACTAAGGCCTTAGAACTTGGAGCAGGCAAGAAAACTAACAAACACACGGATAGGAGGTATGCCTTTGCCACAGCCCAGATCCACAGGGATATATGCCAAGAGAGAGAACTGTTCACATCAGAGGAAACAAACAGGAAATCCTGGATGCCCTAATGAAGCCTGCAACTGTGAGTATTATTCACTACCCAGGACATGAGATGGGAAGAGACTCAGTGGCCAGGGCAGTAACAAGGCAGATCAAGTGGCTCCGAGAAGTGGCTATGCAGGAGCCTACCCTGGTTATGGGATTGCAAGAAACACCTGCTGGAAAATGGGACTGGACTAAGGGATGGCTTCCCTTAAAATATATGGAAGAAGGAAGGACTCAGATTGCTAACCACCCCACCAACTATTACCTAGAGAAGGAAGGGCAATGGCACACACAAGAAAGAAAACTATACTCCACAGAAAGCAAGCAAAAGACTTACTAGGTCAAATACACAGATGGACTCATTTAGAGGATAAAAAGCTTGTCTAAGCAGTTAAGGGACCTAAAGTATATATAACAGACCTCAAGTTCTGGGCTAGAGAAATAGTAGAACAGTGTAAGGTATGCCAGCAAGTGAATGCTTATGCAGCTAAAAATAAACAGGGCAAAAGACCTAGAGGAGAATAGCCTGGAATATATTGGTAGGTTGATTTTACAGAATTGACCAGAAAAATATGGTTACAAATACCTTCTAGGGTTTGTAGATACTTTCTCTGGGTGGGTTGAGGCTTTCCCAACAAAACAGGAAACAGTTACTGTGGTAGCTAAGAAGATACTAGAAGAAACTTTCCAGAGGTTCATGGTATTCAAGGTAATTGGATCAGACAATGGTTCTGCTTTTGTCTCTAAGGTAAGTCAAAGATTGGCTGAGACATTGGGGACAAATTGGAAGCTCCATTGTGCATACTGTCCCCAGAGATCAGGCCAAGTAGAGAGAATAATTAGAACCTTAAAAGAGACCTTGACTAAGTTGACCTTGGAGACGGACTCAAACTGGTTGGGGTCCCTCCCCTTGGTCCTGTCCCAAGCCTGGAACACCCCTACCATTTTAACCTGACCCCTTTTGAGATCCTTCATGGGACCTCCACTCCATTTATCCTGGCTCTTGATCCCCCCTAGAGTGACTTTTCAGGCTGGCAGGGATATGATGGTTCGATTGCAAGCTTTCCAGATCAGCCAACAGGAATTGTGGCCTAAACTTAGTCCCCTGTATAATGCAGGTACCCAGGTGTTCCACACAAGTACCAAGTTGGAGATTGGGTATATGTTAGGAAGTATCATGCTGAAACTTGGAAGCAAAGTGGAGAGGGCCATTCCTACTGTTGGTGACCACCCTGACCTCCATTAAAGTGGATGGAGTAACTGCCTAGGTTCATGTCAGACTAGCACCTGTGTCTGATAGCAACTAAATAGCAGCCTGTCACCTAAGCATCCCCCTTCTGCAAGGCCAGAGAAACCATGAGATGGCTATGATGTATCTTCCAGTACTGAACCTTGGCACCACTACCAGGGTTACTTGGCAGGTGCTCTCAGCCACTGGGGATGTGTGTTGGATCACTACCCACATTGTATCTGGTGGCTGGACCCTGTCCTTGATCTCTGTGATTTAGAGGTGATCCTTGACTTCTGGGGTATCCCTGTCCTGGAGACATAGGGGGGGAATTGCCTGAATGTGGGGGATGAAGGACTTGTAAATCTAAACTGTGTCCCAGAAGTGGCTTTGGAAGGTGGGGCTTAGGGTACAGACACCCAAAGGTGAAAGGTGTCTTGTGAGAAACCCCCATATATGTGTGCCCCTGAGATGAGAGAAGTCAGCAGAAGGCTCATCAGTGTTAGGGGCCCAACCACTTTTCTATGCTACCTGGGGGTGTGAAACATCAGGAAGCACATACTGGAGACCATTCTGGGGGTAGTTAAAGATTCAATGGCCATGGTGAGATAAGGGTTAACCAAGCAGAAGAGAGAGATAGAATAGAGTCAGGGCTGGTTCAAGTCTTGCTATAACTCCTCCCTGTGGTTAACCACCCTCATATCCACCTTGTTAGGACTCCTAATTTTTTTTCCTGCTATTGTTGACTTTTGGCTCCTACATTTTGAAGTGCTTGGTAATGTTTATTAAGGAATGCATAGGTGCAGTACAACTAATGATCTTAAAGCAGAAGATGCAAAGAGCTAGATGCAGAAGACCAGGAGTATGAGCTATCAGAATACCAGCAATAGCTTCAGGATTGAAGCATGAACAAAGAAAAGGTGTGAATAAAGAAGTCAGTGCAGATCCATTGGAAAATTCCGCTGGATCCCTCCCCTCCTGGAAGAGACAGGTCAGAGAGCACTTAGATGGAAGGGAGAGGCTGAGTAAGCTTCTACTGCCTCACTCCCTAAAGACCAATAAGTTTACAGGGCACACTGTTCCAGCAGTCATATTGTGCCTAGTTGCTGATGCTCTTTCTACCCCTGAAAACTGTACAAAAACTTGCTGAATGAGCCTGCGGTTACCACCTCTCCTTCAGGTCTGAGACCCTCCTAGTGCAGTGGAACAATAAGTTCCTCATGCTTTTGCATTGATTCCTGCTCTCCATTGTTCACTCTTGGGGTCCCTAATAAGTTAAGGCTCACCAGAGTCTTACAGTAGATACTGTAGATTGCCTGGCTTCTTCATCAGGAACTAATTTAGGTGAAGTAGGACATACTGTTTTGCCTTCCTATGTACAGTATATAATCAATTATCTGCAAGACATTTGTCTCTTCCCCAAATAAATACAAACATGAGATGTTTGACATGATGAAGGGAGACACTAGAATTATCTAAACCTAAATTTATGTTAGTGTCTTTGACAGAAAAGGAGGGGGCCTGGCCTAGTAAGCAAATGGTGTAGTGATTTAAGTGATAGACACCACAAAGTCACATCACGCAACAGATCTCATGCAAGAAGTTTACTGGGGAAGTAGGTATGCAGAGGCTACATGTGAGAAAGTGTAGAAGGGAAAGAAGGTGTAGAGAGGAGGCATTGGCTTTTTATAAGGGGATACAGTATAGGCAAATATGGTAGGATACCATACTCATAGTGACAGTGAAAATGTGTCACATCTTAGTTGTTGGTGATGAAGTATTCTGCTGTCTTTATGTTGTTGAAGGTAGGAGTGAGGCTGTCCCACAGTCAGATATGTAGGTTTCAAAATTAAAAACTTACTGTGTTCTTCATGGTTGGTATGGCTCCAGTTGAGCCCTTTCCAAAGAAGTATGGCTATCACCACAGGAGTCATTTGGAAGGAACAGGGACAGCAAATAAAAAGCCCACTGAAGAATTGTCTGATAATTACATTCAGTGCAATTCTCAAATTAAATTATGGTGTAAGTAAATAAATACTGTCCTCATTGTTTTTAATATCTGAGTAGTACTCCATTGTGTAGATGTACCACATTTTCTGTACCCATTCCTCGGTTGAGGGACATCTGGGTTCTTTCCAGCTTCTGGCTATTATAAATAAGGCTGCTATGAACATGGTGGAGCATGTGTCCTTATTACATGTTGGAGCATCTTTTGGGTGTATGCCCAGGAGTGGGATTGCTGGGTCCTCAGGTAGTACTATGTCTAATTTTCTGAGGAACCATGAAACTAATTTCCAGAGTGGTTGTACCAGCTTGCAATGCGGGAGTATTCCTCTTTCTCCACATCCTCACTTGCATCTGCTGTCACCTGAGTTTTTGATCTTAGCCATTCTGACTGGTGTGAGGTGGAATCTCAGGGTTGTTTGCATTTCCCTGATGACTAAGGATGTTGAACATTTCTTTAGGTGATTCTCAACCATTCAGTATTCCTCAGTTGAGAGTTCTTTGTTTAGCTCTGTACCCCATTTTTTAATAGGGTTATTTGGTCCTCTGAAATCTAACTCATTGAGTTTTTTGTATATATTGGATATAAGCCCTCTATCAGATGTAAGGTTGGTAAAGATCTTTTCCCAATCTATTGGTTGCTGTTTTGTCCTATTGACAGTGTCCTTTGTCCTATTTGTCAATTCTTGATCTTAGAGCATATGCTATTGAAGTTCTGTTCAAAAAACTTTCCCCTGTGCCCATATGCTCAAGGCTCTTCCATAATTTCTTTTCTATTAGTTTCAGTGTACCAGGTTTTATGTGGAGGTCCTTGATCCACTTGAAATTGAGCTTGGTACAAGGAGATAGGAATGGATCGATTTGCATTCTTCTACATGCTAACCACCAGTTGAGCCAGCACCATTTGTTGAAAATGCTGCCTTTTTTCCACTTGATGGTTTTAGCTCCTTTGTCAAAGATCAAGTGACCATAGGTGTGTGATTTCATTTCTGGGTCTTCAATTCTATTCCATTGATCTTCCTGACTGTAATTATACCAGTACCATGCAGTTTTTATCACTATTGCTCTGTAGTACAGCTTGAGGTCAGGGATGATGGATCCACCAGAAGTTCTTTTATTGTTGAGAATAGTTTTCAATATTCTAGGTTTTTTGTTATTCCAGATGAATTTGCAAATTGCCCTCTTTTACTCTGTGAAGAATTGAGTTGGAATTTTGATGGAGTTTGCATTGAATCTGTAGATTGCTTTCAGCAAGATGGCCACTTTTACTATATTAATCCTGCCAATCTACAAGCATGGGAGATCTTTCCGTCTCCTGAGATCTTTGATTTCTTTCTTCAGATATTTGAAGTTCTTGTCATACAGATCTTTCACTTGCTTAGAGTCACACAAAGGTATTTTTTATTAATTCTGACTATTGTGAAGGGTGTTGTTCTCCAAATTTCTTTCTCAGCCTGTTTATCCTTTGTGTAGAGGAAAGCCACTGATTTGTTTGAGTTAATATTATATCCAGATACTTTCTGAAGTTGTTTATCAAGTTTAGGAGTTCTCTGGTGGAAATTTTGTGGTCACTTAACTATACTATCATATCATCTGCAAATAGTGATAATTTGACATCTTCCTTTCCAATTTGTATCCCTTTGATCTCCTTTTGTTGTCTAATTGCTCTGACTAGGACTTAAAGTAATATATTGAGTAGATAGGGAGAGAGTGGGCACCCTTGTTCAGTCACTGATTTTAGTGAGATTGCTTCAAGTTTCTCTTCATTTAGTTTGGTGTTGGCTACTGGTTTGTTGTATATTGCTTTTACTATGCGTAGGCAAATAGATGTATCTGGAGGAAATCATCATGAGTGAGATAACCCAATCACAAAAGAACACACATGGTATGTACTCAGTGATAAGTGAATATTAGCCCAGAATCTCGGAATATCCAAGGTACAATCCACAAACCACATGGAACTCAAAAATAAGAAAGACCAAAGTGTGTATACTTCAATCCTTAGAAGAAGGAACAAAATATCCATGGAATGAGTTACAGAGACAATGTATGGAGCAGAGAAAGAAGGAATGACAATCCAGAGACTAACCTACCTCCAGATCCATCCCATATACAATCACCAAACTCAGATATTATTGTAGATGACAACAAGTACTTGCTGATAGGAGCCTGATAGAGCTGTCTCCTGAGAGGCTCTGCCAGTGCCTGACAAATACAAGTGGATGCTCACAGCCATCCATTGGACTGAGCATAAGGTCCCCAATGAAAGAGCTAGAAAAAGGACCCAAGGAGCTGAAGGGATTTGCAGCCCCAGAGGAAGAACAACCAGTACCTACAGAGCTCCCAGGAATTAAACCATCAACCAAAGAGTACACATGGTGGGACTCATAGCTCTAGCTGCATATGTAGCGGAGGATGGCCTAGTTGGTCATCAATGGGAGGAGAAGCCCTTGGTCCTGTGAAGGTTCTATGCCCCAGTGTATTGGAATGCCTGGGCTAGGAAGCAGGAGAGGGTGGGTTGGTGGGCAAGGGGAGGGAATAGTGTGTTTTTCAGAAGTGAAATCAAGAAAGGGGAGAATATTTGAAATGTAAATAAAGAAAATATCTAGTAAAAAGTAAATAAAAGAAATGAATGGAGAAATTCTAATATCAAAAAAAAAAAAGTAATACTGTCCTCACAAACAAATATCTTTGTCATCAAGTCATTGTTTGGTATCATTTTTTTTATTTTCTACAAAAAAATAATCAAGAACCTCATATTTGACTTGTACTATGACCAGAAGACATGAACACATTAAAATATGTTCATTCACCTCAAATTTGAAAGGTATGTATTTTTAAAGTGTATCTGAATTTTTACCTAAAACCTTTTACTACAAATTCTGCTATTTGAAAAGCTATAGCAACCCATGTTTCTACTGTGCACTTCAATTAAAGGTGACATTTTAATTGACTATTAAGGAGCAGTTTTGTTTCATGTGTATAAGGATGTACTTATATTTCTGGGAGCAGGATGTGCAGCACAAACTCCTCTAGACATCAATCCCTCATAGTCACTTCTTCCCTCATAGTCACTTCCTTCATTGTCACCTTCCCCATAGTCACCCCTCCCTCATAGCCACCTCTCCCTTATAGTTACCCCTCCATTATAATCACCCCTTCCCTCATAGTTACCTCTTCTTCCTCTAGTCACACCCTCCTCTCTTTAGAGTGCCTCACCAGTCAACACTGTACAGAAATTTCTGCTACTTAAGAAAGAGCGATGACAGGGCGGTGGTGGTGCATGCCTTTAATCCCAGCACTTGGGAGGCAGAGATAGGTGGATTTCTGAGTTCGAGGCCAGCCTAGTCTACAAAGTGAGTTCCAGGACAGCCAAGGCTACACAGAGAAACCCTGTCTCAAAAAAAAAAAAAAAAAAAGAGAGAGAGATGGCAAAGAAGATTTAGTTCTTGGCACTCATTGAATTTTAAAAGTACTTTGTTTGTCTATGGAGCTGTAGTATGCACAAAATTCCTCAAAGTGAGAGTTAATTGTGAGTTCTTATTAGATCTTTTCTTTTTCTTTTGTTTATTACTTTTGACAGATGACAAACAAATTCTTTTTTATTTATTGCTTATTGGATATTTTCTTTATTTACATTTCAAATTTTATCCCCTTTCCTCATTTCCCCTCTGAAAACACCCCTATCCCATCCCCCATCCCACTGCTCACTAACCTACCCACTCCCGCTTTCCTGTTCTGGAATTCCCATACACTGTGACATTGAGCCTTCATAAAACCAAGGACCTCTCTTTGCACTGATGTCACACAAGACCATCCTCTGCTGCATATGCAGCTGGGGCCACGGGTCCCTCTGTGTGTACTCTTTGGTTGGTGGTTTAGTCCCTGGGAATAAATTATTTTTTAAATGTGCCTTTGTTATATACACTAAATATTTAAAGACACTCAGTTGGGATTCAAAAATTCAAAATATCCAGAAAAGAATTTTGCAAAAAAAATCAAAGGGAAGCAAAATCTGACTGGAAGTGAATAAGTCTTTATTTTACCTTGGTGGGATGCTAATACTTAATTACAAAAATAACTTAATATATTGATTACTATAAGTATTGAAATATAAGAATTATGATTAAATTCTTCATGATGAAGTTATATAAAATATATCATATATTTTATTGTTTTGGGAAATTTTTAAAAATGGTAACTCCCAAAATATAAGGATGTGGGAGTTTTGCACAAAGGGTTATGGAACTACAACTAAATTTGGGGCTTATAGTGATAGATTCTTTTTTTTTAATTAGATATTTTCTTTATTTAAATTTCAAATGATATCCCCTCTACTGGTTTCCCCTCCGAAAAAACCCCTTTTCCCTCCCCTCTTCCCCTGCTCACCAACCCAGCCTCTCCTGCTTCCTGGCCTTGGCATTCCCCTTCACTGGGGCATAGAGCCTTCA
This sequence comes from Mastomys coucha, assembly GCF_008632895.1. Lineage (NCBI taxonomy): Eukaryota > Metazoa > Chordata > Mammalia > Rodentia > Muridae > Mastomys > Mastomys coucha. The sequence goes on from NW_022196896.1 coordinate 35,180,292, forward strand.
CAGGGCCAAGGGCCTCTTCTTGTATACCCAGTGAGACTCTATTAGAAAAAATTAATTTTCCCTTTGGGAATAGGAATCAATTGGAAATAGCTTTTGGGTTAGGTATGGGAGCATTTGGCCCCTTCCCCTCCATGCACTTGTGGAGAGCTTTTGGAGCCACTTCTAGGAATTTGGCAAGAATTTGACATTGGGCTAGCACAAGAAAGTAGGTTCAAGGTAGATACAGCTAAGGAATGTGTTCTTTGTGTCTTAATGGATCTTGTTAAGACCCTGAATACAGTAATCATGCAACCTTTGTTTATGCTTTGTTTGTTCATTAACTACTCTGTTTATGCCTTGTATGTTCCTTGTCTACTTTGTTTATGCCTTAGGATTAACCATATTCTTTGTATGTACCTTGAGTGATATAAAAGCAGACTGGAAAAAAATAAACCTGCTTCAGTTTCAGAACTGTCTGGAGTCATGTTAGTGTTGTCTAACTGTCTTTTTTTAAATCCTCCCTTCTTCCCTTGAGACACTATTGACTGACGGAGCTGGCCAGTTGGTGCCTTAGCATCAGAGCTCAAGTACAGGGAACTGGTATAGTGAAAGACATCACGGGGAAAGCCAGCAAGTGCAAAGCAAAATTTGGACAAGTGGTGAAAACCCCAGAATGGGACAAAGTAGTGGTAGAATGCTTTTTGTACATATATGCTTAGAGATGTGCTAACACCTAGAGGAGCAAAGGTACTTCTCATAGATACTTTTAGTCTTTGGACCACAATTAAAGATAGCTTAGACCCCAGATGTGAGAAAGAGAAAAGCAATCTTATCCCCCTGTCCAAGGATGCTTTGGCAAAAGAGAAGGATAGTGAAAGTAAGCTATTCCAGAGCCCTCTTAGGAACAAGAGGGAGGTTAGGAGACCGGGACAGGAGGAGGTCAGGAGACATCCTGCTTTCTCTTTCATTCCCACTGGGGAATGAAATTATTGCCTAGTTATGGCTCTGGGTCCCTTTGCTGGCACATCTAGTTTTCTTCCCTCTCAGTCTATTGTCTGTCCTTCGTGCACCAGTCTGTTCATGCCTGCCCATTTATGGCTGTGGTTTCATTTCATTGCTTGATTGTTGCTTTGTCTTTCATATTCCAAAGTAAAAATGGTCAAAACTTTATCTGCTGGTTATTACTTCTTTATTTAATTCATTTGAAGAAAGAAAGAAAAAAAATGCAGTCTGAATTGACACAGCCAAACCTGGTAAACTGCCTTTGGAGCCCTGTACCTGTATGTAGGAGTCTAGCATTGCTGGAGAAGCCCTACTAGGGGCTGATTGTACAAGCTGCTCTTAAATGGGTCAGCAGCTTTAGTGGACAAGATGCTGATGGATGTTTCCCCTTGAAAAATCTCTGTGACTGCCGGGCGGTGGTGGCGCACACCTTTAATCCCAGCACTTGGGAGGCAGAGGCAGGTGGATTTCTGAGTTCAAGGCCAGCCTGGTCTACAGAGTGAGTTCCAGGACAGCCAGAGCTATACAGAGAAACCCTGTCTCGAAAAAACCAAAAAAAAAAAAAAGAAAAATCTCTGTGACTGTGTTTATTGGGTTCAGCAGGTAACAAGGTGCTCCTTCCTTGAAATTACAGCTAGCAAAAGAAAATTTTGCCTGTTTAGTCTAATAAGATCTGTATAGCTACTTCATGTTTGTTTCTAATCGTTCTGCATGTCTTGGTTATAGATTATTGGATATGATTAAAAATTTGTTACCTTGGTAACAAAAAGTTGACTTAAAACTGGTAACTCAAGTTTGGAGTCATTCTGGACAACAACACATGGCATGAACCAATTTAGGGAAATAGGCCTCTAAAGATATTTCTACATTGAGGTAACATTTTATGGAATTTTGTCCTAGAAGCCAGACTTATAAAAGATAGGATTTAAAACAATGAGGTATTAAAAGGAGCGCCATGATGCATTCATCTACAACAACTGGCAGCCAAAATTTGCAACATGAAATTAGTACACTTGGTATTGGTTTTAGAGATTCTGGGCTGTTTACATTACTACTTACATTGGTTTTGCTTTTGAAATTTGTGGTTATGCTCTGATATTTCAAAATAAATTTTTAAAAATTATAGTTAAATAAACATAAAGCTAATGGAACATTGGCAGTTTACAATTCAGTCGCAAGAGCATGATGAAATACTATTCCAAACAGCAATAAAATTGGTTATTGCAGAATATTTGGTCTACTGCATGTACAAATTTTCAAGCAAAACTGATAATCATTATTCAAAAGATAAGTTGTTACATTTTGTGTCCCTATATGCTTTTGTATTTCCTGTAAATTTGCACATACATCACGTAGAGAATGCACTTACTATATTTATAGACAGCTCATATAATGAGAAGGCAGCATATGTAATTGGATCATATGTTTATTATCTTGAGTTTCACTCTACTTCAGCACAAATAATTGAATTATGTGCTGTAGCTGCTGTTTTTAAATGTTGAAAAATCAAGTTTTTAATTTGTATACTGATAACCTTGCAATTGCTTGAAACTGTTCCTTTTTTAGATATTGCTAATTCACAAATTTTGCAATTATTTCTGCAAATACAACTTAACTTACTGTCCCTTACTTTATAGGACATTTTAAGAGCTCATACTGGATGGCCCAGACCCTTCAGTGAAGGCAATGCCACAGCAGGTTTGTATACCAGGCAGATTATAGGCTTTACACAGGATCAATTGGCTAAACAGTCCCATTCTTTACATCATCAAAATAGTAATAGCTTGAGATAACAATTTGGTATTTCTAGAGAAGGTGCACATCAAATTGTAATGACTTATCTACAATGATCTCAATATCTTTCTGCACCACATAATGGTATTAATCCTTGAGGACTGATACCTAATCAATTATGGTAAATGGATGTTACTCATATTTCTGATTTTAGAAAATTAAAATATGTACATATAACTATTGACACCTTCTCAGGCTTTCTTGTTGCAACTGCTTTAACAGGAGAAGCAACTAAACATTAATTATTCTTTATTTACATTGTTTCTCTATACTAGGTGTTTCAAATCAGATTAAAACATAAAATGGAACTGGCTATTATAGTCATACATTTGACACGTTCTGTTGACTATTTAATATTACCCATATTACTGAGATTCCATCTAACTATCCTCAGTTTTATATATTTTCATATGAAACTGAAAATTGTCCTTTCAATTTCTATGAAGAATTGCATTGAATTTTGATGGGGATTGCATTGAATCTGTAGATTTATTGGGTTTGATGGTCACTTTTCACATGCCAACCCATAAGTATCCTCTGGTATTGTCTTAAATTTGTTTAATATCTGAATTATTTTTATTGTACATGTCTTTCACTTGCTTGGTTAGAGTTACCCAAAGACTTTTTTTTAACACTATTGGGAAAGGTATTAGAGCAAGAAAATGACTACTAATGATTTCATTCTCTGTTTCTTTGTCATTTTTGTGTGGTGATGATTTATTCTGTATTTGTCTAAAAGTATATTTTTCAACTGTTAAAGTTTCTTGGAGTTTGAAAGATTATGCATACAAATATTCAAATGAAGATACTTTGACTTTTCACTTTCTAATTTGTATTCCTGTCACTCCATTGATCTTCTTTAGTTATTTTATTGCTGTAGCTAGAATTTTAGATAAAATAGATATGGAGAGAGTAGACAGCCATGTCTTGTTCCTCATTTTACTGAAATTGCTTTAAGTTTCTGTCCACTTGGCTGTTGACGTGCTGCAAATTTCCTTTATGATGTTGAGATATATCCTTCCTATACTAATATCTCTGGAACTTTTATCATGAAGAGGTATTTGATTTTATCAAAGACTTTTTCTGTATCTAATGAGATAATCCTATTGTTTTTGTCTTCTAGTCTGCTGATGGATTACATTTTTGAACCAGCCCAGCATCTTTGTGATGAAGCCTTCTTAATCATGCAGATGATCTTTTTGATGTGTTCTTGTATTTAATTTGCATGTATTTTATTGAAAAATTTTGCATTTTTGTTTATAAGGGAAATTGGTCTATGATTTACTTTCTTTATTGGATCTTTATGTGGTTTGGGTATTAGAATAACTATGGCCTCATAAAATAAATTTGGCAATGTTCCTTCTATTTCTATTTTGTGAAATAATTTGAGGAATGTTTCAATGAACTCTTCTGTGAAAGTCTAGTAGATTCTACATTAAAATAATCTCAGTGGGACAAGATTCTTCTGGTTTCTATCTGTGCCTGGGAACTGACCATGTGCTGGCTCTCTACACCCCAATCCCATCCAGAGAAAAGTTGTCCCCCAGGAGTGATGACACACCCAAGCTCAGAGGCTCAAAGGCTCAGAGAAAGGACAAGCTACAATCCGAGGCAGCAAGGTCAACTAACACCAGAGATAACCAGATGGTGAGAGGCAAGCACAAGAACATAAGCAACAGAAAGCAATGCTACTTGGCATCATCAGAACCCAGTTCTCCTACTACAGCAAGCCATGGATACTGCAACACACTGGAAAAGCAAGATTCTGATCAGAAACCACATCTCATGATGATGATATAGAACTTTATGATGGACATTAATAATTCCCTTAGAGAAATACAGGAGAATACAAGTAAACAAGTAGAAGCGCTTAAAAAGGAAGCACATAAATCTCTTAAAGAAATACATGAAAACACAATCAAACAGGTGAAGAAATTGAACAAAACCATCCAGGATTTAAAAATGGAAGTAGAAACAATAAAAAATCAGAAAAGGAGACAACTTGGGAGATTGAAAATCTAGGAAAGAGATAGGGAGTCATAGATGCAAGCATCACCAAAAATACAAGATAGAAGAGAGAATCTCAGGAGCAGAAGATATCACAGAAAAATTGACACAACAGTCAAAGTAAATACAAAATTCAAAAAATTCCTAACCAAAACATCCAGGATATGCAGGACACAATGAAAAGACCAAACCTAAGGATAATAGGTATAGAAGAAAACAAAGATTCCCATCTCAAAGGGCCAGTAAACATCTTCAACAAACTTATAGAAGAAAACTTCCCTAATCTAAAGAAAGAGCTGCCCATGAGCATAAAAGACGCCTACATAATGACAAATACATTGGATCAGAAAGGAATTTTTTCCTGTCACATAATAATCAAAAGACTAAATGCACAGAACAAAGAAAGACCAATTTGCCTTATGAATATTGCTCAATGAAGTTCTATCAAACCAAATCCAAGAACACAATCAAAACAATCATTTACCATGATCAAGTAGGCTTTGTTCCAGGGATGCAGGGAACATCAATGTAATCTACTATATAAACAAACTATACAACAACAACCACGATAAAACCACATGATAATCTCATTAGATGTTCAATAAGTACTTGTTAAAAGTCTTGTAATGATTAGGAATTCAAGGCCCATGTCTAAACATAGTAAAAGCAATATACAGCAAACTAATAGCCAATATCAAACTAAATGGAGAGAAATTGAAACAATCTCACTAAAATCAGGGACCAGACAAGGCTGCCCACTCTTTCCCTATCTATTTAATATAGTATTCAAAGTTCTAGTGAGAGTAATTAGACAACAAAAGGAGGTCAAAGGGATACAATTTGGAAAGGAAGAAGTCAAGATGTCACTATTTGCAGATTATATGATAGTATACATAAATGACCCCAAAAGTTACACCAGAGAACTCCTAAACCTGATAAACAACTTCAGCAAAGTGGCTTGACATGAAATTAACTCAAATAAATCAGTAGCCTTCCTTTACTCAAAGAATAAATGGGCTGAGAAACTAATTAGGGAAATGCCACTCTTCACAAAAAATCACAAATAATATAAAATATCTTAGTGTGACTATAATCTCTAACCAATCAAGTGAACAATCTATATGACAAGAACTTGAAGTCTCTTAAGAAAAAAATTGAATAAGACCTCAAAGGATATAAAGATCCCCTATCATCATGGATCAACAGGATTAATGCTGTAAAAATGGCCATTTTACCAAAAGCAATCTACAGATTCAATGCAATCTCCATAAAAATTCCAACTCAATTCTCCACAGAGACAGAAAGAGCAATTTGCAAATTCATCTGGAATGACAAAAACCCAGGGTATCAAAAAATATTCTCAATAATAACAGAACTTAAGGTGGAATCACCATCCTTGATCTCAAGTTGTACTACAGAGTAATAGTGATACAAATTACATGGTATTGGTACAGAAACAGACAGGTGGATCAGTGGAATAGAATTGAAGACCCAGAAATAAAACCACACACCATGGTCTCCTGATCTTTGACAAAGAAGTCAAAACCATCCAGTGGAGAAAAGACAGCATATTCAACAAATGGTGCTCACTCAATTGGTGGTTGGCATGTAGAAGAACACAAATTGATCCATTCTTGTTCAGAGCTCAAGTCCAAGTAGATCAAGGAACTCCACATAAAACCAGATATACTGAATCTAATAAAAGAGAAACTGGAAAAGAGTCTTGAACATATGGGCACAGGGGAAAAAATCCTGAAGAGAATGCCAATGGCTTGTGCTCTAAGATCAACAAGGACAAATGGGACATCATAAAATTGCAAAGCTTCTGTAAGGCAAAGGACACTATGAATTAGATAAGATGGCAACCAACAGATTGAAAAAAGATCTTTACCAGCACTACATCTGATAGAGGGTAATATGCATTATACAAAAAGAACTCAAGAAATTAGACTCTATAGAATCAAATAACACTATTAAAAATGGGGTACAGAGCTAAATAAAGAATTCTCAACTGAGAAATACCAAATGGCTGAGAAACACCTACAGACATGTTCAAGATTCTTAGGTATCAGGGAAGTGAAAATCAAAATGACCCTGAGATTCCACCTCACACCAGTCAGAGTGAAAGATGAAAAACTAAGGTGACAGCAGATGCTGGCAAGGATGTGGAGAAAGAGGAACACTCCTCCATTGCAAGCTGGTACAACCACTCTGGAAATCAGTCTGGCAATTCCTCAGAAAATTGGATATAGTACTACCTGTGGACTCAGCTATACCACTCCTGGGCATATATCCAAAAGATTCTCCAACATTTAACAAAGCTCCACTATGTTTATAGCACCCTTTTTCACAATAGCCGGAAGCTGAAAACAACCCAATGTCCCTCAACAGAGGAATGGATACACAAAATGTGGTACATTATACAATGGACTACTACTCAGCTATTAAAAACAATGACTTCACAAAATTTGCAGGCAAATTGATGGACCTAGAAAATATTATCCTCAGTAAGGTAACCCAGTCACAAAAGAACACACATGGCATGTACTCACTCACTGATAAGTGGATTTTTGGCAAAAAGCTCAGAACACTCATGATACAACTCACAGACCACATGAAGCTCAAGAAGGAAGAGCAAAATGTGGATGCTTCAGTCCTACTTAGGAGGGGCAGCAAAATAAACATGGGAGGTAAAGGGTAGGAGGGACTTGGGATGAAGACAAGAGAAGAGTGAGAAAAGGGGGCAGGATCAGGTGTGGGAGAGACAGGGGAGAAGTACAGAGGGTCAGGAAATTGAGCAGAGGTGTGTAGCAGTGGGGGATGGGAAACTGTGGGTACCCACTAGAATGTCCCAGATGCCAGTAAAGCAATAAACTTCCAGGATGGTGATGACATTAGCTGAAATACTCAACAAAGAGGAGAGAGAACTTGTAGAGACCATATCCAGAGGTTAGGCATGGCCCCCGATTGAATGATGGGGCCACCTACCTATCTACAATATATTAACGCAGAATTGCTCTTGTCTAAAGGAAATGCAGGGACAAAGTGGAGCAGAGACTGAAGGAAAGACCATCCAGAGACTGCCCCACTTAGGAAACCATCCTCTCTGCAGAAACCAAACCAAGACACTCTTGATGATGCCAAGAAGCACTTGGTGACAGGACCCTGGAATGGCTGTCCCCTAAGAGGCTTTGCCAGAGCCTGACCAATACAGATGTGGGGGCTCACAGGTAGTCATCAAACTGAGCAAGGGAACCCCAATCGAGGAGTTAGGGGTATGACTGGAGGAGCTGAAGGGGTTTGCAACTCCATAGGAAGCACAATAATATCAACCAACCAAGTACTCCAGAGCTCCAAGGGACTAAAAGACCAACCAAAGAGTACACACGGAGGGACCCATGGCTCCAGCTGCTTATGTAGCAGAGGATCTTCTTATCTGGCATCAGTCGGAGGGGAGGCTGTAGGTCCTGTGGAGGCTTGATGTTCCAGAGTAGGGGAATGCTAGGATGGTGAGACTAGGAGTAGGTGGGTGGGTGGGTGGGTGGTGGAGTTCCCTCATAGAAGCAGTAGGGAAGGAGGATAGGATAAGGAGTTTGTGGAGGGGAAACAGGACAGAGGCAAAACATTTGAAATGTAAATAAATACAATAACCAATAAAAAATTAGTCTGGTCCTAGAGATTTTATTTTAGGTGGTGGGTGGGAGATTTTAATAGCTGCTTTTATTTCACTAGGGATTATAAATTTGTTTAGATTGCTTAACTGACCTTGATTTAACTTTGGTAAGTGGAATCTATTAAGAAAAAATTCCATTTCTTTTATATTTCCAATTTGGTTGAAAACCGTCTTTTTTACATATGTCCTCATGATTTTCTCTATGTCTCGGGATCTGCTATTATGTCCCCTTTTCAATTCTGATTTTGTTAACTTGTATCTTCTCTATCATTTATATAAATAGGCTAGTGCTTTATGAATCTTACTGTTTTATCCAGAACAAACTCTTGTGATTCTTTGTAATTTTTTTTCTTTTTTGTCTATTATTGACTGCAGTCCTTGAGTTTCATTATTTCCCACTGTATACTCCATTGGGGTATAATGTTTTTTGTTGTTGTTCTTGTTGTTCTAGAGATTTCAGGTATGCTGTTAATTAGCTAGTATGGGATCTCTCCTATATTTTATGCAGGTACTTAGTAACATGAGTTGCCTTTTAGGACTGCATTCATTGTATCCACTCATTTTAGGAGTGTTGTGTTATCATTTCATTAAATTCTAAAAAGTCTTTTATTTCTTTTTTAATTTATGCCTTGACCCAATTATCTTTCAATTTTGAGTTGTTCAGTCTCCATGAGTCTGTAAGTTGTTTGTTGCTTTTGTTGTTGATTAAGTACAGATTTAATCTGTGGTGGTCAGATAAGATGTAGGATCTAGTTTCAATTTTCTTGCATTGGTTGATACTTGCTGTGTGTCAAAGTATGTGGTCACTTTGAAAAACTTCCATGAGGTTGTGAGAAGCAGGTAGGTTTGCAGTGGGGAGTGAAATGCTTTGTAAATACCATTTAGGTACTTTTGCTTTATAATGACAGCTCCAACACTTTTCTGTTTAGTTTTTGTCTGGATGACCTGCCTGGTTGGTAGGAGTGGGGTAATAAAGTCTCTATCAGTTTGTGAGGGTCAGTGTGTGAATTAAGCTGTAATAGTGTTGTTTTGTTTTGTTTTGTTTTTTGTTTTGCATACCCTTGTGATTAGTGAATAGAACAATAATATCCTCCTGGTCAGTTTTTCCAGTGATGAGTACATAGTGTCCTTTCCTGTCTCATCTGATTCTGATTAGTTTAAGTTAGATTTCTACTTTGTCAGATATTAAAATGGCTATACCAACTTGCTTCTTGGTTTTATTTGCTTTGAATATCTTTTCCATCCTTTTATGATAAGTGAAGTCTAATGTTGGTGCTAAGATGTACTTCTTGGAAGCAGCAGAAGTATCAATCCTGTTTTGGAATCCAATTTGTTAGGTTGTGTCTTTTTATTGGGGGGATTTGGACCATTTATATTTTGGATTATGAATGAGTAGCATTTATTGATAGACATTATATTGTTGCTGTAGTGTGGGACTTCTTTTGATTTTGTGGCCTGATATTTATTTATTCCTTATATTTTCTTAGTTGTGGTTAACCTCTTCAGATTAAAATTTTTTTCTGACACTCTTTGTAGAACTGGATTTGTACATAGATTTTGCTTCACTTTGGTTTTATCACAGAATATTTTGTTTTCTCCATATATTGTGATTGAAAGTTTTGCTGTTATAGTAATTTGGGCTGGTGTTTATGGTATTTTTTTAGAGTTTGTAGGATGTCTGTGCAGGTCCTTCTTGCTTTTAGAATATCCATCTCAAAGTCAGATGCTGTTTTAGTGTTGCCTGCCTTTATGTCACTTGGTCAGTTTTCCTTGTGGCTTTTAATATTCTTTCTCTTTTCTGTACTTTGAGTGCTTTAATTATAATGTGTTGTGGAGAATTCCTTTTCTTGTCCAGTCTATTTGAAGTTCTTTATTCTTCTTGCCCTTTGATAGGCACCTTCTTCTTTAGGTTAGTGAAATTTTCTTCTATAATTTTGCTGAAAATGTTGTTTCTACCCTTTCCTGTTTTTTTTCTCCTCCTTTATTCCTATTATTTTATTTTTGGTCTTTTCGTAGTCTCCTAGTTTTCCTGGTTGTTCTGTGCCTGTATCTCCCCTACCCCCCGATTTAAATTTTACTTTAACTGAAGTAAATAGTTCTTCTATCTCATCTTCAATGCCTGTAATTGAATGTCTTATATTTTGTTGCTGAGTTGTACCTATGTGGTTTTCGTTTGACTTCCTAATTATTTCATTTTAAATTTTCCCTCACTTTTTGTTTCCTTTAGTGACCCCATCTCTACTTTCATGTCTTGAGCTCCTTTCTTCATTTTATTTTACTGTTTGATTATATTTTCATCGCCTTCATTAATGGATTTATTAATATCCTCTCTGAAGTCCTGGAATATATTCACAGTAGCTATTTTTAGGTTCTTGCCTTGTGATTTTGCTCTATTGTATTTCTCAGGGCCTATTTAATAGGTATGCTGGATCCTGAGGGAGGCATATTGTCTTTACAATTGGGTCTGTGTCCAATTATCTTGGTTGGCATCTGGATTTGAGATAATAGTAATTTTGAGTATCTGGTCTTTTGTTGGGTGAATGTTCCTTTCCTGAGCTTCTATTGCCCTCTCCTGATATTAGGAATATATGGTGGCTGTGAGTTGCCTTGTAGGGAATCCTTCTGAATCCCTACCAGGTATACTACTGATGGTCCTGGGTTGAATGTGACACTAGGGGGCTGACACAAAGAAATGGGAATGGGCTATACAGGGGAGACTAATAATGTCTGCAGTAAGGAGATAAGCTGGCTTTCCAGGGAGGTTTGGTGAAGTCCTTAGCAGGTAGAGTCAGAGAGGGATGACAGATACCTGCAAGTGATCTACTAAAGGTTTAGTATTGAGAGTGGGGAAGAGCAGAAAGTATACTGAACAGTATTTACCTGATTTTCAGGCAGGCGTGACTAATAGGTTCTTAGGTACAGAATGCCTCCAAATATTCTGAAAGAAAGAAAGGAAGAAAGAATGGTAGGAAGGAAAGAAGGGAAGGAAGAAAGAAAAGGAAAAAATGAAGAAAGAAAGGAAGGAAGGAAGGAAGAAAGGAGGAGAGAAAGAAAGAAAGAAAGAAAGAAAGAAAGAAAGAAAGAAAGAAAGAAAGAAAAGAAAGAAAGGAAAGGAAGAAAGAAAGGGAAGAAATGAGGAAAGAAGGAAAAAGAAAGAAAGGAAGAAAGGAAGGAAGGAAGGAAGGAAGGAAGGGAGGAAGGAAGGAAGGAAGGAAGGAAGAAAAAGAAAACAAGAAAGTGTTGCGGGAAATATTAAAAATGAAGCCACCAACTCTCAGCAGGGCCAGGCCATGCTCACACACTCTCGTGCTACTGCCAACAACTCTCTAGAACTAGCACCTGCGCCAGGTCTCATTCAGATCTCATTCAGTCTCTCCGCCTCTCTGTTCCCCAACTTGCCAGCCCTGCAAGGCCACACGGGCCATCTATCAGGCAGTCTCTCAGACTGGGCCCCTGAGCTCCTCTTGCTTTCATGCAAAGCCTCAAACACCCCTGGTTAGCCATCTCAACACCTAATTACCAGGCAGAATCAAGACTTTTAATGCTTAATTAGCCAATCAGATTTATGTATCAATAAAAACACAATTTTAAAAATGCCAATACAAAATTTCAGAACCAAATGATACTGATAAAGCTTTAACCCAATTATTTTAACCTTTTGGTAACACCACATCAGCCTCCATTCTGGTTCTCTCTCTTCTCCTGAGACCTCTCTCTCTGTCTCCCTCCTCTGTCTCAACTCCTCTCTCTGCCTCCCTTCTCCTGTCCAATCACAAGCTTCTCACTCTTCTCACTGCCTTAATGTGATTGGACAGGGAAAAATCTGCAACAAGAAAGGGATGGGGTTAAATTGGAATTCTGGTGCCCCAAATGGTTCTAGAGAATTTGGGGGGAATTAAAGGTAGAGAGGAAGGTCAGGCATTTGTAAGGATTTGTTATAGGGCTGAGGATGAGACTTGGGCATTGAAAATAGAGGACAGGAAGGAGAGTGAAGATTGCCTACCCTGAGTGTGGAATATTTTGCTCAGTGTTCTTTACTTTTTTATAGCAGTGCTTCAGAGTTTTAAATAATTTTATAATATATATGGGCCTTTTCCCTTGCTGCTTTTCATATTATTTCTTTGTTCTGCACATTTTGTGGTTTGATTATTATGTGTCGTGGAAAATTCCTTTTCTGGTCCAGTCTGTTTTATGTTTTGTATACTTTTTGCACCTTAATAGGCATTTTCTTCTCTGTTATGAAATTTTTTCTTCTGTGGTTTTATTGAAAATACTTATTCTGCCTTTGACATTTTTTTTCTTCTGTCTTTTGTCTAGTTGTGTGTGTGTGGAGGGGGAGGTTTAGACAGGGTCTCTCTACATAAGCCCTGTCTCTCCTGGAACTCAGTGTGTAGAACATTCTGTCATGCAACTACAGAGATACACCTGCCTCTGCCTCCAGACTTCTGGCATTAAAATCATGCTCCACCACATCTAGCACTATTTTTTTCCTTTTGATGTTATCATAAGTGGAATTATATTCTTAATTTCACTTTCAGAATACCCGTTGATTAATTTATTTTTAAGATATTGATCTCAGATCCTACAATTACACTGAACCCATCTATTGGTTCCAATAATTTTGGTGAAATTCATAAAATATTCTATATGCAACATTATATCATCCACAGGTAGAAATAGTGTTTTTTTTTTTTATTTCTAGTACTGGAGATTCCTATTTAAATCTCCTCATCATCACTCTAACCAAAATAACTGTGAATATCCAGCAATAAAATAATGTCATATATTCATGAAACAAAACCTATAGAAAACACAGCAAGAACAACACATCTACTTAATGTGAAGAGCTTAGTTTTTCTACTACATGGCATGACAAGTGAACGGAGAACTCGTATGAGTGTGGGGCACTGAAATATCACACTCATTGATGTGCAGCAGCTACTAATCTGCAGCTTTGAACTGGAGAGAATGTCGTCCTTACAGAAGAGCATGAAACATTTGTATTTACCTTTTATTAAGTGCTAAAAACATTTCAGGATATACAAAAAAGTAAACAAAATAGGCAAAACAAAAAGAAAAGGAGAGAAAAAGGAACAAGAAAAGTTCAGACAACATTTTGGTTACAACACCACAAAAAATAGACGTAATATTAAAAGTCAAAATGCAGAAAGTCTAAACTTCACAAATATTTAAAAATATCTCATTGATACAACTCTTCATTCAAACATGAAATATAAAACAAAATTAGAGAATTTCTTGAAGGTATTATAATAAAATAATTATTTTAAGAACCTATAGGAAAAATAAAACCAGAGCTCAGTGAAAATTAAAGGCTTTAAATTTATTAAACAGATAATAAATGAATTACTCTAGAAATGGAAAAGTTGGAGTCACAGGATAATATTATAACCAAATGGGTTACTATTATAGAAAGTGCTTTGATAAAATCAAAGGCTTTCAGAAACTGGTGATGATACCTTGGCCAGAAGAGGTGATTTAATATGCTACATATATTTAGAAAAAAAATATATCTTTGAAGTAAAACTGGGTTCTGATTTTTTTGTGAATTATTGAAAGTATTTATGTCAGTTTTGTCTTTACTTTTATATTTTTGCCAAAAGTATTATTTTATAATACCTATTCCCTCTGCTGTTCATATGTCCTTGTTTGAACATTTGTTAAACCAGGGTAAGAAAAACAGGAATAAAACCTACAGAGTTTGCCTGCATCACCCAACAAACTTTTGTTATCTCCTATTTTTTCCCTTTCTCCCTCCTTCCCTCTCTTCCTTCCTTTGTCTGTCTTTTTGCTGGTAGAGTATCATTTTAATGGCACATGCTATAAAATACTAGAAATAGGAAGAGATCTTTTTTCTCATAAGACTAGAATCAGTCACGATGGTCTCCTAGATCGTACCAGAAACTGGTTCCTCCACTCAGGAAGGCTTTGTTTCTATACTCTTGGTACTAACTGAACAATTATGAAATTTGCCACAAAATAAGTAACATTTTGGACAAGCACTGCCTTCAGATTAATGTTACTGAAGATGACTTGTCTTGAGTCCTGAGACCCTAGGTTCTGTTAAACTCAGAGAATTTATTGTTCTTTAAAAATGTACACAGTGCTCTATAGGACCTGAAGGAACTCTCTGGCTTGTTTTCTCCTGGTTTCCTATCCCTTGGCTTCTCTCTCTGGTCAGAGCTTTGCTTTATGATCTATATAACAAAAGGAAAAGGAGACATTACTAAGTTGAAAACAGTGTAACTACTGTCTCAGTATAATGCCACTTTCCAAACATGTGCTAATAATCTATGAATGCCATTTCTGATCCCATCCATTGTTCACTTCTTCGTTATGAGAAGTAACATTACCCATTGCTATTCTTAAGTCATTTAGTCCATATGTCATTTGTAGATGCCAGAAATTTTACTGGAGACATAAGTAATCAGCATTAATATGAGCATTTGCTAAGTTAAAATGTTGTTCAATTTTTGCACACAAGATAGTAGCAATAATTATTTTAAGAGTATTCACAAAATTTACCATGGCTATACCAAGTACTGGGTTCCCAGTTTTTCTAGGCTTGGTAGAAAGACTGCTCGTATGATGTGAGATAGCTTCCCTCAGCAGAGTGCACAGTGTGCATCACTGTCTTTGCTGAGATTCTCATGCCAACAGAAGCTGAATGGGGGAACCTGTCTTCCATGCATTGCTTGAATATCCTCTTGGAGTTCTTCCCAGACTCTCCTGAGTGATTCAAGGTCAGGGCAGAAATGCATCATTCAAAGAGTGAAGAGTGGATTGGAAAGATGGCTCATCAGTGACAAGCATTAGCAGTTCTTCCAGAAGACCAAGACTCAATTGTTAGCACCCACAAGGCAGATCATAACTGTCTGTTACTCCAGTCCCAGAGCAATCCTCTCACAAGCATCAATATATCAATGCACATAAAAATAAATAAATCTGAGAGAGAGAGAGAGAGAGAGAGAGAGAGAGAGAGAGAGAGAGAGAGAGAGAGAGAGAACAACATTGTGACTCGAGTCTGGGTGTATGTCTTTAAAATGGCTTTTCCAATTCAATTCTCAGAAGCCAAAACACTGAAGTGCTTCCAGCTACATTCAAATCAATGACTTCATGTAGACCAAACCCAATTTGGGACAAACAGAAAAGCTGCTGTTTTGTGCCCAGTCCTAGTTCTGAAGGCCCAATATACAACCAAAAAATCTGAGGCCTTCTCTAGTAGAGCAAGGATATCCTTCACTTCATGAATTGCTCCTCTCTGTAAGTGTTATTCCTAGGTGGGTGTCTATGTTCCCACAGTAGTGATATAAAATGAGGAATGGCTTCCAGTCACTGATGGGGGAGGAGGGACTTTAACATGCAACTTGACTCAGCTTGTCCCAAGGGCTCCTTCAACTGATACCTTAAAAATCACATTCAAAATTTCATTATGTTTTATTATCTATTCTTTCTGCTACAATGGTCAGATTCAATACCTAATATAAATTGTAGATAATTCTGGGCACCCACTGACTTCCTTCTTGTCAAACATGTTATTTACCTTTTCTCTCCTGTTAACTTGTTCATTTTCTTTGAAGTCTCTCTTCTTTGGGTTTCTCGCCTCTCCATTCACTTCTATTCCTTATAAGTCTTCTCTGCTATATCACTCTCAATGCAGCATCTTCAGAGTTATCTTATCAGCTCCATTTCAGGCCATTCCTGCCTTATATGCTCTTATTCACAGACCTAAATTCAAACATCCTTTGTGTTGACTACACTCAACCTCCCTCACCCACATCACATACACAACCGAGTACTTCACTGATGCCTCAGTCACAGCTGTCCAGAGCTCAGTCAGTATGTTCTAACTAAAGCTCTGTTATTTCCTTAAATTTCCTTTGTGGTTACCCAAGCATCATCCTAAAGTAATTCTAGACAATTCATCCTTCCTAACTTTCAAATTCATTCAAACTCCTGCCAATGTAATTCCCTAAATGGTTCTCAAAACTACCATCTCCTCCTCATCTTCTTAGCAATTGCATTGCTTTAATAAGGAGTCATCCCTCTTGTAGACCATTAGTCGACATTTGCCATCTTCTTCTGGCCAAGCAGTATTTGCTATTTTCCTCTGGCTGCCATCTATTTCTCCTGCAGGCAGCCTGCTCTCTTCTGTCCTGTGCTGTCCTGGTGCTGCTCTGCTCACTCACATGGCACCATAAAGCACTGTGAGTCAGCAATCTCCACACTCCTTCAGGCTCTCACACCTTTGTCATGTGCCACTGGGCCCTTTCCTCTTCGTAAATTCTCTCTCACATTTCAATTCCTACCTTTACATAAGATTCCTTACCTTTACATATGTTACACTTAACATATTATGGAAAATCCTTCCAATTCTACCCATATGTACTGTTCTAGTTTGTTTTTTGTGGATGTGATTAAAAAAACAATGACAAAAAGTAAGATGGAGAGGAAAGGATTTATTTGACATGCCAAATTACAGTCTATCACCTAGGGAAACTAAGTTAGGAACTAAAGCAGGACAAGGACCTAGGGATAGGAACTGAAGCAGAGGTCATAGAGGATTGGTATTTACTGGCTTGCTCCCTGTGACTTGTTCAATCTGCTTTCTTATACCACCCAAGATCACTTGCCCAGTACTGTGGCACCCATAGTAAGCTGTGTCCTCCTACATCAATCATTAATCAAAAAAAAAAAAAAAAAAAAAAAAAAAAAAAAGTCCTACAGATTTGCCTACAGGCAATCTAATGAAGAAATTTTTTTTCAATTAAGATTTCTCTTCCCAAATAACTCTGGCTTATATGAAATTAACAAAAACTAACCAAGACATGAATGATATACCATTCTGGCCTTATGTTAAAAGAGTTTCTCTCACCCGCAACACTATTATCTGATATGTGATTGGCTCTGAGTTTTACATGAATAGATTTGATTCACTGAAGAGACTTAATCTAAAAAGGTTTTATGTTTAAGTCTAAGATGATGGGAAAGTATTTCAACCCCTCATGTATACTCTGTGTATGACAGAGATGAACATGCTGGTTTAGCATAGGATACCTCACTCACCTGTACCAAAGTGAAGAAAGCAGTGTTTCAAAACCCATACCTGGGGCTAGAGAAGATGGATCCATTGGTAAAGTGTTGAGCAAGCATGAGAACCTGAGTTCAGATTTTGAGGTCCTACATAAAAAGCAGGTTGCAAAAGTAGTGTGTTTCTGAAGTTCCAGTGATAGGGAAGTAGACCGAGGAGAAGCCTTGGGAGATTGTCCCAAGAGATGTCAGAATCAGGGAGCTCCAGGTTTATTAGGGGTAGAAATTGATTAAGGAAGACATTTGATATCTCCATGTGGCCTCTACATACACCACTAGGCACCTATCCACATTCACACACACACACGCACACACACACACACACACACGCACACACACATGCACACACACGCGCACACACACGCACACACACACACACACACACACACACAGAAAGAGAGAGAGAGAGAGAGACAGACAGACAGACAGACAGACAGACAGACGGGGAGAGAGAGTCAGACAGACAGATAGACAGACAGAGATGGGGGAGAGAGAGGGAGGGAGGGAGGGAGGGAGAGAGAGAGAGAGAGAGAGAGAGAGAGAGAGAGAGAGAGAGAGAGAGAGAGAGAGAATAAATGGTCCAATAGACCATTGCCCTTCTTCTCTGAACATCTCCAGTATTTCTTTGTGCCTCTTAGATTAAAGACAAAAACAGTTGGCCAACTATATAGATTGGCCACAAAACCAAAATATGTCCTTCTTCTGTCCACCAGTCTCCTTCACATCTACTGTTCCCTGCCTATTATGGCCTATTTCCCCTTTCATATCAAGTGACAACTTCAGTGTGACTTCTTCCAGAAGGATGCCCCTTAATTATCTTATTGCCTTTGATTCCTTGACATTTGATCTCTTCTTTCTTGCACATACATGAGCAGTGGTAGTGTATCATCTCAGATGATGCTATCATCACTAAGACAAGGGATTTGCACATTAATGATGATACTTTACAGAAAGATGTAAGCAAGGTATCAGAAAACAAGAAGCCATTTTCTAAATTTTAGACAAAGGCTGCATTGGCTATAAGTTACCCAATTTTATTCTTTATTTCACCCCAATCAAAGTTGTCATAACTGCTATTAATTATTCCTAAACTCCATAATTTAGATTTGGTCTCTCATGCTTGAATGTACATTGCAGTTTAGAGAAGTTGCTTTTGTCTAGCTTCCTGTCACATTCTCAGGGCCTGCCTCTTTGCCCTTTCTTCTGCCTCTTGGGGACACTCAGCAGCAGGTGCTAAATGAGGCAAGCTGGTCCTGCTTGCACCCTACTGTAGTGTAATGAGCTGTAGTAGATGTAGCTGGGGCTTATCATTGACCCTTCAGCTCTGTACCCATAGCAGCTTTACATGTCCTAGGAGTTAAGAGAAATCAAATTATGCACAGCTAGCTAGGGGTTCTCTGGTCTTTCTGGCAGGAATGTCAAAACTGTCCATTACCTAAGGTAACATAGAGCTAACATTCTTCTTTGTAAAAGGGCTTTCACAGTAGTTCTCTATGATATTTGCAATGAGTACAATAGTAAGTAAAAGCAAAGTATTAGTGAATTATTTGCTTACTTATTTTAATACTTTATGTGTATGTATGCTTTGCCTGGATGTATGTCTGCGAACCAAGTATGTGCCTAGTGTCCACAGAGGATCCCATGGAACTGGAGATCCAGATGGCTGTGAGCCACCACGTGTTGCTGAGAACATGTTCTTTCACATACCAGCTATTAACTGCTGAGCTATCTTTCCAGCTTTAATCTTAGGAGTTTAATAATATGTGCTTCATAACAATGTGTAGTAGTGCACAACAAATTGATTGTTTACATGCTTTATGGTTTACCTAATATTATGATAAAAGTCTCATGTTCTGAGAGCTCGAATCCACAGCAACAGCCACACTTAAGCTCATTCAGAGCCAGCAGGTCTCCTGGCAGTGGGAGACACCTAAGGCATCTCAGTGCCCTCTCTATCTTGAGTTCACATTATTTGGGCCATTAATTTGATTTAAATGAGATTGAGAAATATAGTATGAAAATAAAATAAATCACTTTTATTATCTTTCATGTTCTTCTAAATTCTAATGACTATCTCAACTTGGAAAGGTTTCCTACTAGTGGTGGGGCTTGGCATAACATTTTACATTTGCCTCCTGAGATATCTAGACTATGTCCCAGGATACCCTTTGTTATCTCCTATCATCTCCATTGATGAGTTTTACAATCACAGACCCAATCAATCAGAGCTTGAAAGAACCTTTCTTTCATTAATTTTTTCTACTGAATGCATATGGACATTTTGTCAACATTTTCTAAGTAACACAATACAACTATTTATATAGCATTTGCTCTTACTAAGTTTCTTGATGAACCTAGAGATGGTTTGAAGTAAATTGGCACTGTGCACTGGCTACATGCAAATACTATAGCCTTTATGTGGATAACTTTGGAATCTATAGAGCATGTTATCTGTGTGATTCTATAACCAATTCCCCCCCAGAGTTTCTGAGGAAAAATGTGTGTGTGTGTGTGTGTGTATGTGTGTGTGTGTGTGTGTGTGTAAGCAATTGTAAAAGTTTGAATTATTCAAATTGCATAAGTGTTTAGAGACATTCATCTTTAAAACTTGTCAAAAACTGTGTCTTTCTTCATCAAATATTTCTCTCTTAGATTTGGGTGTGGGAAGAGGGCTCTGTATTTGTCTTTTCAACAAGCACATGACAAAACCAACGGTTATGTTGTATTTGAACCCTGATTCTGCATTAACAGCTGTGTGAATGACCTAAATTTAAGTAAAGAAAACAGGCAATGTGTAACTAAGAGCAAAAAGAGATGCAGTAATAAAGACACACTTTAAAAGTGTGTAGCAAGGCTCCCCAGCCAGTCCCACAACACCCAGAGGAAGCTCCACTCCCAGGCGCTCTGACATACCCGGGATTAGAGTTGAGCAGGAACCAACATCTGTCCCAACACTGGGAGTAACTGGGTCCAGCGGGACCAGGCACACAGGAA
>NW_022196896.1:35201804-35202063 GCF_008632895.1 Mastomys coucha
AAAGCAAAAAGCTCCTAACCCAAAACATCCAGGAAATCCAGGACGCACTGAGAATACCAAACCTAAGGTTAATAGGTATAGAAGACTCACAATGTAATGGGCCAGTAAGTATCTTCAACAAAATTATAGAAGAAAACTTCCCTAACCTAGAGAAAGAGATTCCCATGAACATACAAGAAGCCTACAGAACGCCAAATAGACTGGACCAGAAAAGAAATTCTTCCCGTCACATAATAATCAAAACACCAAATGCACTAAA
>NW_022196896.1:35202226-35214537 GCF_008632895.1 Mastomys coucha
GAATGTAACCTGTTCTCTGTGGGCTGAGAATAAAGTCACTCACTCAAGTCAAATAGTTTTGACCTTAGCAGGAAATGTGTATCAAAAAATTGAGCCTACAATTCATTTCTTGGTGTAGCAGAACTATCAACTCTCAGCTTAGCTATGATGGAGGTAAAATCCTTTGGTGATGTGAGGGTGATTGAAGTACAGCCTTATTACAATGAAACCCAATGTCTAAAAATTGTTCTTATTTTGGGCTTGTACCACAGTAAGAGCCAAGATTTTAAACTCTACTAAATACAAAACAAACAAAAAGACTTTATATATTTATGTTCATTTAAGAAAATACTAGTAGTGATGTATTGTTTTGAAGTATACAGTTAATATGTTTGGAGTTATTTAAAATTTATATTGAGAAATGTATTTTCACTATTGCTATAGATGAGCATCTACATAAGACTGCTAAATTAATTGTTGTTTTATATCAAACAACTTTTATAATACTCATTTTTATTGTTACATTTTATAAATTTTAAAGAATATGACAAAAAATACCCTATCAATATGTATTACATTTGTGAATATGTACATCCAAAAAATCAATAAACTTTCAAAATAAGTGTGTAGCAAAAAGGCAGTTATGCATTTAATGCACAAAATGGTAGATAAGTAGATACTAAATAGATAAGAGAGATGGGTAATTCTGTGTTGCCTAATATTTTCTTTGGAAAACTGTTTTTAACTTCTCAATTTCAATATTGCTCAGGTTTTTGTCATTTCTAGCAAAACATGTTTTGTTGAACTGCTGGCAACATGTCACACCTTTCAAGACATGAAGGAAAGATTGTGCCATATTCCTGATGAACAGGGTGCCTTAGATTCATTGTGATTCATTAGAGGCTAATGTTTGCAAAACACTGTCTGTGTTAGTCATGTTTCTACTGTTGTGATGAACAAGATGACCAGCTAAAGAGGAAAGGATTTAATGCAACTTACAACTCTCAGGTAGTACATCATCCCTGAGGGAAGTCAGAGCAGGAACTCAAGGCAGGAACTGAAGCAGAGGCCATGGAAGAGTACTCTTTATTGAATTGCTCCTCATGTTTTGCTCAGCTTGTTTTCCTATTCTCCAGGACTTCCTATCCAGAAATGGCACAGCCCGCAGTCTACTAGACCAGATCAATCATTAATCAAGAAAATATCCCACAGACTTGCCTATTGGCCATTTTTTTCTCTCTCATACATTATATCCCAACTTCATTTCTCCTCTCTCTACTCATCCAGTCCCTCCCTGCTGCCTCCATTCTCCTCCTGATGCAGTCTTCCTTCTTCCCTTCAGAAAATGGGAGGCCTTCCAGGGATATCAACCAAGCATGGCATAGGAAGTAGCTATAAGTAGGCATATAACCTAATACCAAGGCTGGATGAGGTATTCCAGTAGGAGAAAAGGGGCCCCCAAAGCAGACCAAAGAGTCAAAGACAGTCTGGCTCCCACTGTTAAGAGTCCCTCAAGAACACCAAGCTACACAACCATGACTTATGTGCAGAGGTCCTAGCTAAGACCCATATAGGCCCTCAGATTATTGCTTCAGTCTCTGTGAGCCACTATGAGCCGGGTTAGTTGATCCAATGGGCCTTGTTCTTATGGTGTCCTTGACTCTTCAGTCTCCTATTATCCCTCCTCCCCTTCCCACAGGCTCCCCAAGCTCTGCCTAGCATTTGGATGAAGCTTCTCTGGTGATGATTATGTTAGGCTCCTCTCTACCACTACAGCAGAATCATTAGGAATCACTTCATTCACTTCTTTTTTTTCCAGTTATGTTTTGTTCTATCCTGGGTCTTTGGTCTATCCAGCCTCTAGTTCTTGGCCCTCTAGGCAGTGTCAGGTGTGGACTCTTTCTTGTGGCATGGGTCTCAAGATGGACTAGTCGTTTGTTGGCTATTCCCACAACTTCTGTGTGACCTTCACCATACCCCATCTTGTATGCAGGAAAAACTTGTATGTTTTTGACTGAGTTGGTGCTCAGTCCCTCCATTGGAAGTCTCACCTGGTTACAGAAGATGGCTGGCTCAGGCTTTGTATTCCCCATTACTCATAGTCCTCACTAGCGTCACCCTAGTAGATTTCAGTGAGTTTCCATTGCACTAAGTTTACAGATTGCCCCAAAATGCCTCCCAATTCCAGTCATCTTTCCAGAACATTCCCCCTCCATATCTCCCCCCACCACATCTGATCCCTTCTGTTCCCATCCCACCTTCATCCAGTCCACCCTCAAAATCTATTTTCTTTTCCCAGGGAGATCCATGCATCCCTCCTTAGGGCCTCCTTGTTGTTTAGCCTCCTTGGATATGAGGATTGAACATGATTATCCTTTATGGCTAATAACCCAATAACAAATGCATACATACAATGTTGCTCCTTCTGGATCCCTGTAGGCCATTTATAAGGAGGCACTTTCTGAGTGGAGATCCTTTCTTCCAAGATATGTCTAGGTTTGTGTCACGTTGACAAAAAACCAACCAGTACTCTTCGCAATGAAAGTTTGCAAGACTTGATAATGATCCTCAGAGCTTGGCGTTGAAAACACTGTTGCCAAAGGAGAATGTTCCTCTTGCTTTATATGTAGCAGAGTAAAGAAAATTGTACAACTGTAACCTGTGCAGGCAGATGGCCTAATCTCCTTCAGGTAGCATGCAATGAAAGTTGAAGGAGCCCTTCTCCTGTCATCATCTGATGGATAGACTTGAGTCTGCCACTAAAATCCCCACCTGTGGACATGAATGTACATTATGGGAAACAGTGAGGACATGGTTTATCTAAGTCATTGGAACCCCTGAGGAAATTCGAGTGTCTCCCCCTTGGGTGGCTCCAGCTCCATAGCACATTTTCTTTTGGAACATTTCTTAGGGACTCAGCTCTGGATCCCCAAGAACAGCTTTTTTCTTAGGGCTTCTTTTACCCAACAGATTCTGACAGGGACACATGGACTGTCAATGTTTTATGCGTAGTGGAGAGTGAGTTTCTTACAAAGGTTTGAATTCTCTGCATTTGGTAGAGGCAAGAACTTCATGGCTGAGATTAACATAAACAGTTACTCTCCTGCTGCAGCAGTGGAGCCTAGGAAAGGAGAGTCTGTGCAGTAATAGCAGGCAATAATATTAGTACTTGTAAGTACAGTGTTCTTGTAGTCTGTCATGCTAGTCAGAGCAGAAAGGATGACAAGATGCACAGAAACTTTCTATTAATAGATCTTAAACCACTAATTCTATATTACCTGTTTGATTCTGACAAGATTATTTTGCCATTTTATTTGTATCCTTCAATAAATAAAATTCAATACTATCATGACTTGCTTCCTTGCTTGAAGATACTAGTCCTGCGAACTCTGAAGACACGAAATTCCAAACACACTGAATGATCCCATGCGCTCTTGTCACTGCACAAACTGCTCTTTTCTGTTACTGGACCATAGCTAAGCATCAGACCGCCCGCCAGGAAGCTGCAGGGAGAGAAGCAGAAAACAGCTTGGGCAGTTGGAGTTAGTGAGCCTTGGCCAAGCAGCAGACTGACCTGGGTCAGCTCTGAGGAAGCAGGGCGGGGAGAGGAGGAGATGGGCGGGGATAGGCGGGGATGGGGTGCAGGGCGGGGGCAACCAGCCCCGCAGCTCTCAGCCTGCCTGTCCCCTGCGCGCCTTGGCTGAATCCCAACGTGCAGAGCTTCTTCCAGTCTTGGAAGGCACAAATTGAGCATTAGGGACGTGGACCCATCAAGGCTGAACCCGGGAGGTAAAGTGGTGACCTAGAAAGCTGACGGTGACTTGGAAAGGAGGTCGCCAATCCGCGATCCGGAGGTGAGCTTGGGGCTTTCGAGGCACAGAAGGGCAATTGCTGTCTTTAGAGCTGAGGGGAGGCGAGTGCTTCTTGTGGTTGCACGCACAGACAGGCAGGTAGGGTCAGCACAACGCCTGAGGGTGAAGCAACCTCAGAGCTCCAAAAAGGTGCAAATACTCTCAGTTTAATAGCAGCTGTGGATATAGGGGTAGGGGTAGGAAGGGAATTTCAACAAGAGTCCTGTCTGCTCCTTCCTCGGGATGCGCGGCCAGACTGAGTCCAGGGTTTGCGGGCTCCTGCGCCTCCAGCCCAGTCTGCACGGGCAAAGTTTGTCTTTCTGGCTCCAATCTGTCCTCTGCTCCTGCAGCCCAGCAAGTGCCACCGCTCCTCGCTTTCCAGCTGCAGCACGCACTATGGAGTCCCCCATCCAGATCATCCGCGGAGAGCCAGGCCCTACCTGCGCTCCCAGTGCTTGCCTACTCCCCAACAGCAGCTCTTGGTTCCCCAACTGGGCTGAATCGGACACCAATGGCAGTGTGGGCTCTGAGGACCATCAGCTGGAGCCCGCGCACATCTCTCCGGCCATCCCTGTTATCATCACTGCTGTCTACTCTGTGGTGTTCGTGGTGGGCTTAGTGGGCAATTCCCTGGTCATGTTTGTCATCATCCGGTGAGTTCAGGAACAGGTCACGGTGGCAGAGGGGTGTTGCTGGGGTGGTGGTGGTGGTGGTGGTGATGGTGGTGGTGGTGGCTGCTGCGGCAGTGGTGCAGCGGGGGTGGTGGTGGGTTGGGGGTAGACAATGTGTGTGTGTGTGTGAGTGTGAGTGTGTGTGTGTGTGTGTGTGTGTGTGTGTGTGTGTGTGTGTGTGTGTGTGTAGGAGTGAGCCAGCCAGCCAAGTGCGGGATCTCTTCTGTGCAGGGTTCCAGAGAGATTCTCCAAGGTGACATCTTAAAAATTTCCTGGGAAAGTGTTTTGCCAGGAATTGTGGGTTTCACACAGGGCTACCAAGGTACCTTTAGGATTTAAGAGCTACCTGCCGTGGTCAAAAGGGAGGCTACAAACCTCTTGAGGGAAAACACTCAAGAAAATGCCAGGGTTCTGATCATGAGGTCATTTCCTGGTAAAAAAAAACTTAGAATATCTATGTAAACTTTTGCTTCATTACCTGCTCTGGCTGAAACACTTTTGTGCCCTAATACTTCTTTAAATAAATTCTGGGCCCACCAAATGCATGGAAGATAATTCAGAATTTTTTGTGACTCGTCAGACTAGTGGTGTAGCTTATGAAACGAAAACCAATAGGCTATTTAGTGTTGTGAATATCCACTAGCATGATTTTGAAGTGTCCAGGATTAACCCCAATGAGTAGGCTAGGCAAGCACTCAAGCTAGACTGCCTGGCTATTTCAGAACTGGATAAGAACAGAAAGGCATGTGATACCCCAACTGGAAATTCTGCAATAGCATTGCTCCTTCCATGCCAAATCTTTTAGCCACTACTTAAATTCCCTATGATCTCTGCCCTAGACATCCTGTCCTTGTCTTTCAAAGTCTCATAGGTATCAGTTTGGGATCTTTTTATATATTGCAAATCATTGCAGAAGAGCATAAAGAAGGCTGGGGCTCCTGCAACTTTCTGCTGGGCTTTGAATGGAACAATGTGGTCTCACCTTTCTGCATCCTGCCTTGGAATGAATATTAACATTTCCTTTTACTCAAGAGTAGCAAAGGCGACCTCAGAAATTAAGAGCCTGTCGTTTTCTCTCCAGGTGTTTCGTCCATGTTTGAGAATGTCTTAAAAGAGAGTTAGTTTCATGGTAGCTGCTTCTGTGGATTAGCTAAGATTATTTTCTTTCAGTGGGGTATGTGATCCCAGTGAAGTGTGCAGTCTGTGCAGCCATTTCAGGACATAAACTAAAATTGATAGGAATATAAGAGGTTGGGGAAAGGAGGGGGGAGAATAGGATATCAGCCAGCTGGGTGGTGGCATAATAGGCTTGTAATCCCAGCTAGTTGGAAGATGGAAGCGGGAGAAATGTGAGCTCACGGCCTGTTTGGACAACTTAGTGAAAGCAAAATAAATTTCAAAATAAAAACTAAAGCACAGAGGTAGAGGAAATGCCTCAGTGTTTGAACACTTACTGAGCACACATGGGGCTCCAGCATCATAGAAAAGAAAAACAAAAATGTGTTCTTTGTACTTGAAAAGATCACAGACAAAGCCTACTCAGTTGTTTTTGTGCTCCCGTGGCTTTGTATACTTTCCTGGCATCTACCTCGGAGCCAGTTTCAGGAGTCTGCTTCTTACTGGGAGGGAAGAATTTCTCTTCATTAGCTATTACACTATATCCTGAGTGGCAATATCTTCCTGAGAACTGTGCAGGTGGCACCTCCTTCACCCCAGCTTGATTTCTGGATGCAAGCAGTCAAGGGTTACCCCTGTAGGTTCCGTGCTCAGCTACAAATCTAAAATTCTGTGGCTGTAAGACTGCTGTCATTCTAAGATGGATTGGATTTCAGTGGGGCAATGAATACAGGCTTAGAACTGTATCAAGACCTTTGAAGATAATTGTTACTTGTTCCTCACCTTCTATTAAAAGACGGTACTAGCTTATCTTTTAGAGAAAGAAAACTTACATTAAAAAAATAGATGATAGTGGTCACTGTTTTTGAGACAGTCTCGCTAAATTTCCCAAGCTGGCCTCAAATTCATAATCCTCTTACTTTAGCCTACCATGTCGTAGGATTACAGACCTGTGCTACCACATCTCACTAAAGAAAGGAATTTAGGAACGGCTTAATGCTGCAAAACACATGTGGGTTACTATTTGTTTGTTTGATTAACATTCATTATCCAAACTGGACAATTAAATCAGAATTTACATGAAAGATTTAAGTCTTTGCTTATGCCCACCCTTCAGATTTCTATACGAAGTCAGAGAAATAATTTTAAATATATGTATGCCTTTTGGTACCCAGGTGGTGATGCCCTGTTGAATGTATTACAATTTGTTGTTAGGGCTCATTGCCATGTGGCAATATCAAGAGGAAGGGATGACATGTTCTAAAGTGTTAATTACTCCAGTGAAGTTGTTTCTTGGGCATTCCCCATCTTTCTTGGCCACAGTCCTGCAGGGATAGCTGCCCAGGGGTGATGTTTATTTTGGGTTGTTGCTGAACTTGGCTACCTGTGTGGCAACTGAAGAGCAAAGCTTATGCTGATGCTCCATCCTCTCATGGTGCTGGCTCTCTGCATAGGCAAAAACACTGGAAACATCCTGGCTCCAATGGGAATCGGGTTGCACAGAACACTGCAGACTGACAGAATATGAAAGACAGCTCAAAAGCAAGGACCACACTTCCTTTGCTTTACAGAAATGAAGAAACTACTGCCTTTTAGTAAGCAACCATGATTTCAATATCAAGTAATCCAAAAGAATATTTAGCAAATTAATTTCATTTATATGAACTGAAGGTATCTGGAGAATTTAATGAAACAAACTCATTACATTTTCAAAACATTCAACTGAAAAGTCATATTAGGGAAATCTTCATTCTTGATCATTTTATTTTTTATTTAACATCTTTAAAAGAGAATTTTCTAGAATAATAGTTGAGTTCACAGAAAAAATTAATAAAAGGAATAAATCCTCCACATCCCTGCCCTTTATATGTATTATTCCTCCATAGCTCTCCTGCCCCAGTCAGAATCAGGCAACTGGCAAATCTAGGCTGACTCAAGACTGTCATACACACTCCAGTTACCACTGGACTTGTTCAGATCCCACTGAAGCCTAATTGACAAATGAAAATAACTTACTCTGAAGGTGTGTGTGTCATTTGTGCTATGTTCATTATTAAATGTCTCCTGCAAGCACCTGTGTTGAAGACTTTGTCACCTGTCTGAAGTGGTGAAATGCTTCAAAGGTAGAGTTTAATGCAAGGAAGTGAGACCACAGGGTGCACGCTCTTGAAGGAGGTATTGGGGTATGTGCAGCCATGAGCTCTCTCTCTCCCTCTCTTCTCTGTCCCCCCTTTCTCTCCTTTTTGCACTCTCCTCTCCCCGTCTCTTCTCTCTCTCTGCTCTCTCCCTCTCTCTCTCCCTTTCCCCCCTGCTCTGTCTCTGTCTCCCTCCCTGTCTCTGTCTCCCTCCCTGTCTCTGTCTCCCTCCCTCCCTCCCTCCGTCCCTCTTTCCCTCCCTCCCTCCCTCTCTCCCTCTTTTCTTTCCTCCTTCCCTCTCCCTGCCCCTCCCCTCTCTCTCCCATTGCAGTGTGAGGTAAATAGACCTTTTCTACCATGGTATATTGGGCCATCATAGTATACTCCCAACAAATGGGCCAACAGTGGACTGAAACTTCTCAAACTGGAAACCAAGACAAACTTTTCCTCATTACAAGTTGACTACCCTTGCAATTTTGTTGCTGTGACAGAAAACTAGTACCGTTAAATAGTTAAAGTCATGTATTCATTGCAACATGTTGAACTTAATCAAATGAATACATACTTAATCCATTACCACACGGAGTTACTTCACTGTGTGTGCCAGTTATGTGGAAAACACACAAGATCTGACCTCAGTAACTTTCAGATCCGCTCTACAATATTCCTAACCATAGTTATTATTTATATACCCACCATCACCCCCAAATATTCCTAAACAATGAGTTTAAGCACTATTTACATTATATTTGTATTATACTGGGTATTATAAACTGGGAAGTACACAGGAGAAGCACATGCTATGTGTGAACACTGTATCAACTCATACAAAAGCCCAAGCAAGCATTCATGGATTAGAATATCTGAAGAGGTACCCTCTATAAATACCAAGGGACATGACCTATGACCTATGGAAACCTCAAATGCAAGAAATATGTGGCAGTGCTTCAGCTCTGCGGGGCCAGCAATCCAGTACTTTATAGCAGTATAACTCTCTGGACTATGCCATATTTCCTAGTGTTAAGTGTTTTTTACACTCATAATGTAGACTTGGCCACACTGGTCAGAGTGCTTTCCAACTTTTATTTGCAACATGTGGCAGGAATCAGAAAGTCTCACTATTTTTCTGATAGAATACCTGGCTCCTTGAGCATCTTTGGAAAAAGACAGCACTGATGCCAAGAGCCCTTAAGAAACAGAATATTTCTAAGATTATTTTATGATATTTTCCTTTTCAGTAAAAACAGAAGTAGTATATCTTACAGGACTGTACTTGGATTTGTTAGAGCAGGGCTATGGGAGGTTACCACACTAACAAGAAAAGCACTGCCTTGATGATGATAGTTGAGGCCAGCCTCACCTAAGCACTTACAGGCCAGGTCCCTGCTGTGTGACTTTGTGTGTGTGTGTGTGTGTGTGCATGTGTGTGTGTGTGTGTGTGTGCATGTGTGTGTGTGTGTGTGTGTGTGTGTGTGTGTGTGTGTGAGAGAGAGAGAGAGAGAGAGAGAGAGAGAGAGAGAGAAATCTAGTCACCATCACTGCTTTGTCAGGTCTTATGAAGCTCCCAAACCAGTATCTGTGGCTTTATAAGCCACGAACAAATGCTTATAATAGCTTTGCTGTTGTTGGGTCCTAGGTCTTCTCTGGCACAAAACCATGTAATCTCTTATCAAACCCCAGAAAGCCCATCTCTGCACTGCCTCCTGCAATGGATACTGGGTATCAAAGCTATCTCTGTATACCCAGAGAAGTATGGTATGCTCAAGCTCCCATGAGCTTTTTTTTTTTTTTTTCTCTTTTATGTCATCTGTGTAGATTTCTCTGGTTCTAAGCTTCTTTTCATTTCTGTGCTCCAAAAATTTACAATATAATTTATTTTCAGTCATCAGATTTTAGTGTGTTGTAGATTTAGGGGTAGGCTTTGAAAACTCAGGGTAAGCATGTTGAAATGAAGGGATAAAGAGAAAGGAAACAAGCATGAGTGGTAAGAGAAAATAGCTTTGGTAGTCAACATGAAGCAAAACTGCAGAGTGGAAGATAACAGGTATCAACACATCTCAAAGTCTCTAGTGTCAAGGTACCAGATCTTCAGATTTATTGTGCTTTTGTCAGGAAGGTCAAATGAAGTATTGATTAAAGAAACAACACTGACATTAAAATAACAAGAACAAAGAGGTTGATATTCCTGTTTAGCAAAGGATGCCAACAATACAAGTGTCTCACAGCAGGCACAGAGAAATGATCAAAAGCCTCAGGACCCTGCCAGGCCACAAAGCCAGAATTCTCCCTTCTGGCACTGCACTTCATATTTCTAGCACTGTGGGTGTTAAATTCTCACAGAAACTCTGCCCCATGACATTTGTTCTTGATATCTAGCAATACAACTCTGATCCCTTCATGTCACACAAGTACCTATGGATTCCACTCACTTGCAGAGGTGGTCTCCAAAATGGGCTGGGGTTAAGGAGTCCATAGGGAACATCTTTACTCTCTGGAGTAATATCCATTGAGGCTCACATTCTCAGCTCTGTAATTGACCCGTCTTCTTGGTCTGTCTTTCCCCTCCTGTCTAATACACAGTAATGTGACTCAGTTTTGCACCTCTATGCAGATTAGTTATTGCTTCACTTTTCATTATCATATGCTCCTGAGGTGTGTATGTCAAAAAGGTAACCATTTGCAGCCAACCCACCTTCAGCTTTTACACACAAGTCAAATTTCCCATCTAGATGGTGCCATTTTACTTGAAATGCTTGCAGATTTTCGTAAAACATTATGGATGAAGTGGGAAAAAAAGCTTAGTTGTTTTCTCAGTGGACATACAGTGAATGAAAAGAATGGTTAACAGTTTGTTCCAGTTAACTAGAAGCAACGTCTGAGGGCTCTGATAGAATCTTCGGCAGTAGAGGTTTCCACTTAAGTGTTTATGGGGTCCAGTACAGTGTTTTTCCTGGTAGATTGTTGACAATGTCTTTGAACTTCTGTTTTATTCTCTCCTTCTGTTCTGACTGTGAGCATTTCTCTCAGTGTGGCATGTTTTTAAGCACCTGTCTATAGGATGGGGACCTGCCCTGTTCCTCAAAGCAAGGGCATCTCTGCCTATACTGCACAGATCATTGGCTTTACTCAAGCCCAAATTTCTTCAGCTAGAGGAGTGAATACACATAAGTCTCAAAGACAACTTGACACACATGTGTGAAACTCAAGTAATTGAAGTCAAAATACTAGATTTTGAAAGTTGTAAGAAGCTGAAATGACAGATATAGGAATATATAGCTTGGCATCTATCTCCTGCATTGCAATTTCTGCACTGTCATTTGTAATTATATGTCTTTAAGATTT
This sequence comes from Mastomys coucha, assembly GCF_008632895.1. NCBI lineage: Eukaryota > Metazoa > Chordata > Mammalia > Rodentia > Muridae > Mastomys > Mastomys coucha. Next base: position 35,213,321 of record NW_022196896.1, read on the forward strand.
TTTATAGAACTCCATGATTGTTAGCTGCCTCATTTATAGAAAAGAATTAAGATCTGCCACGTGGAGTTATAAAAAGACCTAAGTGAGATAATATCTATATAATGGACAGAAAGCTTTTTGAAGTGATTGGTCATTGTGATTACTGTCAATGGTCAATACTTTTATTATGAGATCTGATAAGATTTGGATTCTTTATAAATTCACATCTTATGCAGTTCTATTCACCTATTGGCTATAAATATTTTTGAAAAGATAAAAGCTACGTATCCCCAAACATTTTATGATATCTTTAGATCTATATCTTATTTTATGAAGTTTTAGTATTATTGAACTTATGTTTGTCTATGCCAGGGCTCAAGTTTCATTTTACTGCCATCTTCATTTTCAATCTAAATTGGATAAAACTAGCCATGAATGTTATCTGGAAGCCACATTCCACTTCACTTTCTGAGCTAACTGTTAAATTCTCCCCACATATGAAGGGGAGAAGGAGTTAGGGAACATGAAATAAATTAGACATGATCATTGTAAAAGTGGGGAAATAAATTTCACCCCATACCCCTAAGTTATCTTTGCAATAAACACACGTTTCATTTTGTACACAATAAACTTGGGCTTGTGGTAATTAATCCTTGCTATTCTCTGGGCCTTGAGGTTTGCTTAAAGGCCTATGTGTTGGATATGTGGCCTGAGACCTTTAATAAATGCAAATTAGTTTGAAATCTTCAGATAATTTTAGGTGTGGCCTTAAATGTGGTCTTGGGACCTCATGCCTCTCTTCTTATTCTTCATTAGTGGTGGCAAAATGAACAGCTTTGCTCTGTCACGCTCTCCTGTCTTGAGATGCCGCTTTGCCACAGGCCTGAAGCAGCAGAGCATGGCTAGAACCTCCAGGAAAGGAAAAAAAGAAATAATTCTTTATACATACAAGTTGACTAGCTCAAGTATTTGTTATCATGAGGCAAAACTGACTTGCTACACCCTAATAAAGTTTATCTGTTCAATGGATGGGAAAAAATGAAAGTCCAGGACCCAGGTATTTCCAATTTTATAAAGCAAAGAATGCCAGTATAAAGTCATGCAGACACAGGAAACTTAGAGACTCAGAACAGAAGATTAGATGCAAAAGCTATCACTTGCTGGAATCTATTAGAGATTCTGTTGGAGGAAGTTGTAGCAGTGGAAAGTACGTCTATAACCTGAACTTTTTTTTTTTT
>NW_022196896.1:35214552-35227716 GCF_008632895.1 Mastomys coucha
AGAAATCTGCCTGCCTCTGCCTCCCAAGTGCTGGGATTAAAGGCGTGTGCCACCACCGCCCGGCATAACCTGAACTTTTTAAACATGAAATTATATTTTAAAACAGACAGTATTCATATATATTGCATTCTATATTTTTTCACTAGAAGTATTACATGATTGTGCTTTTTTTTTTTTAAAGTACACATTATTTTCCTCATTTTAAAATTGACATAAAAATGTAAAGTGTTTCCCTTTGGAGTCACTATGTATATAATAGTACTACATGCTATTTAATACTTGCCACCCGTGGGTCTTGGTAACACACAGTCTGTCTGGGACTCCAGCCTGCCTAAGGGGCTCGACCCCTAGAGTGTAATGGCTGGCCTATGTTCCTCCAGCCTTCCTTGGGGGAGGACCAGGCTGTGTCGGGGGGTCTGGTTTCAGAGATCTGAGAAATCTGTGGATGCTGCCATTGCTCTCCCCTCCCAGAGCTATGCAGGCTCATGTCCCCTCTGTGCAGCCTGCGAGCAAGGCTGGTGCCATTGTCCCTTGAGAGGCTGCCCGGAGGTACAGCCTGTGTCTTGGGAATGTGTTTAAGTTCAAGAGTACCTTCAGTGACGATGTCAGCTTCCTCATCGCTGACCATTTCCTCAGAATTCTGCAGGACGTAGGCCCCTGGAAGGCTGTGGTGGCTGCTGGTGCTGTCTGTGGATTGGACAAAGCTGCCGGATGAGCGGCTGCTGCGGACCACATTGTTCCTTTGGTTGGCCGGCTTGACAGGGACAATGAGGTTGTGGCTGTTGGCTATTATCATGTCTGTGACTCGATCCAGTGTCTTTCCAGCTTACTTATCTGTGTATTTAGAAAGATATTATGAGTCTTTGGTTATAGAGTTTTAATCACTTTTTAACACATATAGGCCACTTAACAATATTTCCGTAACATGTCCAAGGGCATAAAGTGTTTCCCCACTCCCCAGAATAAATCACTATTTCAGAAATAGATCATAAATGTACAAATCAGAACTTGCTGGCTTTAGTACTAATTCTTGCAGTACCATCCTACCTAGCCAATAACACATCTCATTTCTCACAATACAAGAAGGGCAGATAGGCAAGACAAAGCCAGTGGACCCTGAGGGTAGACTGTATCCCTGCCTGACAGATATATCATGCTAGAGCCTAGACTGCCATCTCTTCTAAGCTCCCAGCTTATTATCCAACTTATTATGCATCAGGAACTGATTCAGGAAGTCTCAACTCAGGACTGTGATTTCACATTAGAAAACACCATTTCATCACTCTGATGTCACTGACAACTAACTTTTTAAAGAGAAAATGTATATATCTAGTGGGACAGGAATGAATTTATTGTGGTAAGATATATAATTCTGAGGTACAAAGAAAGGCCTTAACACACAGACAGTTTTTCCTCTTGGCTTCTGAGAGGTAAGACACTATGGGTATTTACTGGTCCACGGACTGAGATGTAAGACACCATGGGTATTTACTGGTCCACAAATTCTGGAAGAAGCATTTCCTTCAAAGAACTATTATGTTGATTCAGATTTGAAGGAAAATGTGGTCACTCTAAACTTCCTGTCTTAGTGTAGAGAATGATATCAGTTTCCAGTCTTGCTGACCCATCTTGAACATTACTGTCCCCTTGTCTGAAAAGTAAGACAATTGTGCACTATAAAAAAACTTTCTAGATGTGGGATAGATAAAAACAGTATTAGTTTCATGTGCTGTGGTATTGTGGTATCAAATATAATTCATCTTGCTCTGTTTTATTTATATAATGTACTATAATGACAAGTTAGTAGCATATTGACATGCAGTAATCATAGAGTCTAATTGTGTTTTGGCCACTGCAGATGGATATATTTTAAAATTGAACACCATTTTGTACTTTCGAAAGGTTAAATAATTACAATGATTGATTTCTTAAAATAACCATGAAGGTATTTGTTTTATACAAACAAAAGAAAAATACTTCAAAAATACTTAAGTCAAGACCTCTGTGAAGGATTAAAATGAATCGTCCCCTCTGACATGAAGGATTCCACAGTACTCCAGCCTGTTTGCATATTCATCTACTTATTGATCTATGATGCCTTCCTTCTCATTTTTATTTAACTTATTTGATCAAAGCACTAAGTTAGAAGCTTAATGAAGCCTGAAGATTTTACTTATGTTTCTCAATACCTAGGCATCTAGGAAGTCCTTTTAAAATCTATACACACAATGAATGGATAAGAAAGAAGTACATGCAAAGAAAATTTACTTATTAAGTGGCTGCCACTCTCATTCACTCTCTGGGTTTAAGTTGCAGAGATGGAAGGAAATGTTATTTTTTCTTATCTTATAGATACACAAAGATGAAGACTGCAACCAATATCTACATATTTAACCTGGCTTTGGCAGATGCTTTGGTTACTACCACTATGCCCTTCCAAAGTGCTGTCTACTTGATGAATTCTTGGCCTTTTGGAGATGTTCTGTGCAAGATTGTCATTTCCATTGACTACTACAACATGTTTACCAGCATATTCACCTTGACCATGATGAGTGTGGACCGCTACATTGCCGTGTGCCACCCTGTGAAAGCTTTGGACTTCCGAACACCTTTGAAAGCAAAGATCATCAACATCTGCATTTGGCTCCTGGCATCATCTGTTGGTATATCAGCAATAGTCCTTGGAGGCACCAAAGTCAGGGAAGGTAAGAGCCATTTTTTTCATACCATTTATAAAAGTAGAATTCTTTATGAGGTCAACTTTTACCTTGGAAATGAGTAGAACACATATCTATTAGGAAACAAACAAACAGAGCAGTAAAAATATAATTCCTAAATCTATGAAAGATCAGAAATGAAACAATTACATGTTTTCTCTACCTCTAAACATGGAGTAGAGTGATGACAATGCCAGAGCATAGATACCCAGAAGTCTCTGATTCTTGAAGTGCTTGGTGACCTTAGAAGGACTGTAAATTCAGAGAGGGAAGACTATATATCCTGGCTTTCTTTTTATTTCTCTTTTTTCCATATTTTCACAGAAGCTTTTGATACAGTAAGGTTGAGATTACCACCCTACAAACTCACTTTGGAAACTAGTAGCCTTGACATTTATATATTAACTAATGATGTGGCAAACCAACTAGAAAGTGAGTGAGAATCATCTTGACAGTATTTTCATGGGTCATAAGAAGACATGTGTGCATACATAAAGCCTTTTACTTTTACTGGATCACATCATACTCATTCCTATGTATGTGAGAAATGGGATCTGGAAGGATGAGGGTAAAGTAAGGAAGCAAAATCAAGAAGGTTTGAAAATACAACCTAGCAATCCTGTGGTTTACCTTCTTCTTCTCTCTAAATTATTAGAGACACATGTGGGCTCTTTTTCCCTTCTTGCTTTAAGGTTACCCCTCATATATCTTTTCTTTGTGGTTTAGGTAAGCTTATGATCAGGTTCATAGGTGGTTATAGTTCTTACCTTATGAAAATAAGGTAACTGCACTTTCCCTGTGTTTATATCACATTAGGATGAGGGATGAAATTGCCTGGGTACTTTAGAATATTTTGTTCCCTGTGTCATATCCTTGAAGACTGACCTAAAGTCAAGGTGAGAACAGCTGTCTCAAGGCTTTTGCTTTTTGAGCAATAACTGAAGCTGTGTAAAATATGTTTGATCTTAGTAGAGATTCCCTAAAAGGAAGAAGATGAATGGATTTTGATCTAATGCTCTTACAGATAGTCCAGATGTATCATTTTACAAGAGAGCTTTGTAGTACCTGTGAGTGCAGATATATACATATACGTATATGTATATACATATACATATATATGCATATATATATACATATACACACACACACACACACATACACATATATATATATATATATATATATATATATATATATATATATATATATATACATATCCCAAGGGTTTTTCAGGACATAGTAAATGGGCAGATGCTAAAATCATTGCTTATCTTACATGATACATGCAAAGGTTAATTTTGTCCACTCTAGGTGGTTTCTTTTAAAGAAATTTTAGAGTCATAGCAAAATTAAAATGAAAAGTAGAGTTTTGACTTGTCTTTTACTACCACATATGCACAGCCTCTATTATCAACACGTCCATTAGAGTGGCATATTTGTCACAGTCCAGTCTAAATTAACACACTGTCACCTAAAGTTGATAGATTATGTTGGGACCCATTCTTAGTGTTGTATTCTCTAACCCCAACCCTAACCATGACCCTGACCCTAACCCTGACCCTGACCCTGACCCTGACCTTAACCCTAACCCTAACCCTAACCCTAACCCTGATTTAGTTGTGAGAACCGAGTTCCGGGTGTACTTCCCACAGCTCAGGTAAGCCACCGAACACGGGGACCAGTTCCATTCCTGTCCTCGCGGTGCTCCCCTGGCCAGGCCCCAGCCCCCGGAATGTATTCTCAATGGCTTATTTTCCCCTGAACTGTGAGTTCCTAGCACAGCTACAGCAAACGATGGACTAAGACACTTGTCAAGTTTATTAAACAAGCAGTTACAAGATAATTAAGCATACAGAAGAATATGTTTTGATGTCTAGATTAAAGGGAAATAAATTTCAAGAAACTCTTCTGAAGGCCAGGTGTCTGTGCATCACAAATCCCATTCAGGAGCAAGGCTCCACATGCACTAGGAAGAGAAGGTGCTGAGTTAAAAAAGGTAATAGATGACTTTCAGGGCAAAGAAAGACCTAGTTTTATATTTTATGTTCTACTTGTAGGTTTAACCACTGTATTACTGCTAACATTTTTCAGAGAGTTATACCCTAGAAGAGTGGATTTCAGTTAGGCTTTTGAAGGAAGAAATGAAAAGAGATTTGTTCCAGGTAGATATTGCTGGAGATGAATGCATAGATGTAGAAGAAAATATGCACCAATGTCAGTGAGGATTAATTTGTGCAACAAAAGAGAAAATTAAAGTGTTCTCATAGGATATCTGTTCTTTCCTTTGTTTTGTTTTGTTGTGTTTTGTTTCAAATAAGGATTTTGGCTATATTATGAGTGATGGTTTTTGTGGACTGCATTCATTTTGTACTGCTGTGCAATGCTTCCTGTTAAGACTGTTGAATAGTTAGGTATTTTAGGTTATCTTTATAGCTGATCAGGGCTGGAGAGTATTGTTCTACAGCATGCTAGTACCATTAGTCAACAGCATGAGCCTCAGAGGTCGTGGCTTTTTGATAAGTTTACCAGTGTCTATTGATGCCCATACAATACTGAGGACTCTTGTACATATCAATATGTTTTTGCTTTATGGATATATTTTATATTCAGTATTATGTTTCTACATTATTTATTTTAGTAACTCATAATCTGCCTATCACCAATACTATAGTTGACAACTCTAGACAAAGAACTACAGTCAGCTAAGCGATGCCAAGAATGGGAGAAATAGCCTTCCCTAGGGAACAGTCCTCAGATATACAATACCAAATGATCATCCCTGAAAATACACAGACAAGTGCTGCGCAGGTTGTATCTATATATTTAAGAGTATAATACATACGTAGGCAACAACAGTTAAAGAGAACTTCTCCACTCTTCTCTCTCTCTCTCTCTCTCACTCTTTGTCTGTCTGTCTGTCTGTCTCTGACTCTCTGTCTTTGTCTCTCTGTCACTCTCCAGTTTCATGGCCACCCACTGAGGTTGTTTAATATTTTGTTTTCTATGACAATGGTGATGGTTTTTAAAGGATACTTTAAATCTTTACATATAAACAGTAAAACAAAGATCAAAGTAGATGCTTATTGATTTCTCTTGATTTTTCTTCATTTACCTTTAAATTTTTTGTTCACATTTCAATGATGCTGTTAATCATAGCAAGCTGAATGATACTATTAAATCATAGCACCTGAATCATATTTAGACATATTTCATTATCAATCCTTATGGACCCACATAAACAGTTGACGTTTGTAAGACAAGTTGGTATTTGGTAAATTCAGTAGAGAGATTCAAAATGTTTAGTCATTTATTAGAAATAGATGTTGACTATTTTAAAAGGTTAACTCTTGTCAGAGCTATGGTGTAGAAACATTGTTAATACACAAAAATACAAGGAAGTGCACACTAAAGTAAACAGTTTAGCTCCTCTGTAAGCCACAAATACCAAGCCAACCATCACAGCTGGATGAATCATATTGCTAGCCAGCTTTGCTTGTTTATGCTAATGCAACATTCTGTGGTTCACAACAAACAGCTCTGTAGATACACTTTTTTAAAGAATGCTCAATAGAGTCGATCATCAACTTCTGATTTGCTGTTCTGTTTTCAGTACTATCTCACTATATCTGGATCTCTGAAAACAAAGGTATTGTTTAATACAGAGTAATGCAGTCAGAATACTTGCAATAACAAGATTCTCTTGTCATTTTGTTAACTTTGGTCACCTCTGGCAGATGTAGATGTCATTGAATGCTCCTTGCAATTTCCTGATGATGAATATTCCTGGTGGGACCTCTTCATGAAGATCTGTGTCTTCGTCTTTGCCTTTGTGATCCCAGTCCTCATCATCATTGTCTGCTACACGCTGATGATCCTACGCCTGAAGAGTGTCCGGCTCCTCTCAGGCTCCCGAGAGAAGGACCGAAATCTCCGCCGGATCACCAAGCTGGTGCTGGTAGTGGTTGCAGTCTTCATCATCTGTTGGACCCCCATCCACATCTTTATTCTGGTGGAGGCTTTGGGCAGCACTTCCCACAGCACAGCCGCCCTCTCTAGCTATTACTTCTGCATTGCCTTGGGTTATACCAACAGCAGCTTGAATCCTGTTCTCTATGCCTTTCTTGATGAAAACTTCAAGCGGTGTTTTAGGGACTTCTGCTTCCCTATTAAGATGCGAATGGAACGCCAGAGCACCAACAGAGTTAGAAACACAGTGCAGGATCCTGCTTCCATGAGAGATGTGGGAGGGATGAATAAGCCAGTATGACTAGTCGTGGAAATGTCTTCTTATTGTTCTCCAGGTAGAGAAGAGTTCAATGATCTTGGTTTAACCCAGATTACCACTGCAGTCTGAAGTAGAAAGATGAGGTATGAACTTAGACATGTGATAATCTGAAATCTTAAGGTGCAGGGTACATTAGTGATCTAGCTGAGTAGGGGCAGTGAGTCTGAAGAACAGAGCACAGTAGATCCTGGCAACAATATACCTCTTTCCTAGGACAGAGAAGAAGCCAGTCTAATCTCACCCCCTTGATAAACAAAGACAAAACTCTTCTGGCTCCCTTGATTTAGTATGTAGCCTTTCTATGCAACATAGTTCCAAAGCTCTAGAGAAGAAAATAAAAAAAAATCCATTGGATGAAAAATTTACTGGACACCCAACCTGCCTGTTGACACTGGCAAAAACAAGTTCAGTTACAATGAGGCCATACCAAGGGTCATATCCAGCTTATATTCTGCTTATGATGTGTGATGATAATAGAATATCTTAGGAAGAACTTGGATTCAGCCCCTGACACTGGTGGAGAGCACCATATTGACATTTGTGAACCTATTTAAAGTTGTGGATGCTGTTTTTTCACAGTGTCTAATGCCTTGAAAACTACAGTTGTTCCTTAAGATCTCTGGTTTTTAGCATGCTATTCAGGTAGATAATCTTCAGAGAAAACATGAACTGATGTCAAAACTGTGAGGCTTAAATACCAGCAAAATGTGTGTAATTTCATCTATTAATAGTAGTCTTATGTAAATAAGTACCAGGCTTTCCTGTCCAGCCTGAACATTTCTCAAGGATACAGTAGACACACCCCCTGAGGCATGGAGAGTTGATGCTAAGATATTTTGCTGCAATATAAGCTACTCTCTGGGATTTGGTCTTGGTATGATTTCCACTGGATTCCTCAAACACCATTTACTCTAACACTGATTATAACATGGTGTTAACAAACCCTAAACTTTGAATTCACTCTAAAATGTTAGCTTTGATCAAATCTACTTTGTGGTAGCATCTATTCTTAAACACACACCATTGCCAGATTCTCTATTTGGATAGAGGAAGTTGTTTTTATCATGTACACCTTCAAATATTATGTTCTGGCTTTCTACAGAAAGTAGAATTGTTTCAAAATGTATGCTGAAAAAGGAAATGAGGCTTGAGAAGGCTGAGCACAATTAGCATGCTATTGGGTAAGGGGGTACCTGTGGAGGTTAGTATCTGAGAAGGCCATTTAGGATATTTTTGCTGAATCTTCCAAATGACACATAAATTACCCATTCTTTCCTTTAAAACTCATATTTCAAGAATGAGGATTTTTTTTTGCAATTTTCCTTGAAAGAAAAAAGGGATAATTTAAAAATAACACCCATTTCTAAGCTTGTCCATGGTTAGGGCAGTACCCCTTAGAGTCTAAAAGAGCATCTGATGTGTGAACCTGGATACTGAAGGCACAGTTCCATCTGTAAGTTCTCACCACCAGCTGTCTCATGGGTGTGGCTCCCTCACTTTCTGGAGACAGAGAGCCCGCATAAAGTATGATACACTCTACAAAGTCATGCCCTTATGCTTAATGCCATCTGAGACTTTTATGCTACTGAGTTCAATGGCAAAGAATGACATTGCAGAGATAATTCTTAATGAAAAAATAAGTGCTCTTTTGAGTATTTCTTATATCTCACTGAATACCTTGATGCTTTGGAATTCTTTTGTAATGACACATAGCTAGAATTTATTAAGAGAAAGTATTAATATAGATTTAAGCATGAAGTCTGACAGAGGAGAAGAGACATGTAAAAGAGGGACAGGCACATGCCCTAGAGTAGATACAAACTTCTTTTAAAACTTATTATTGTTATTAGTTATTCTGCACATGAGGGCATGCATTATGGCATGCATATAGATGTCAGAGGACAGCTATACACAGTTACTTCTTTTTCTTTTACATGTGTTCTGGGAATGGTACTCACATTGCCAGTCTTTCATTGTCAAATGGCATGTGCCTTTACTCACTGAGCTATCTTACTAGCTCAGGGTACAGCTTTCTTATAAGAGAAAGTCACCGCCTTTGCATTCTTAAAACCAGATAGGAATGACTTAAATGAAAGCATTAACCCAATAGTTTACAACTTTGGATATTATGCTTAAGAGATATTTATGTCGACCAACTAGTTCCAGAACAAATCCTACTGAAAAGCATCTATAGCATAGTAAGATGCAGGAGATGTTCGTAGATTCTTCCTCCTTCCTGCAGCCACCCCCCCTCAAAAAAACCCCACAATATAGTTATCACATCACCTAAGGATGGAGATATGATAGTGACGTCTTTAACATTCCATATGCTCTCTTAATATCTCTGTTTCTTGCATTTCTTAACACATAAGTTTGAATCCCACGGAGGGGAGAGTAAGTAGATTTACTGCTCTTGAGATCTATTTTGAGCTTCTCTATGATCCTGTGATTGAAAGTGAAGAATAAATGACAACCATTTTGGGGACACTAGTTTAAAAAATAATAAACATACTTATACACTGTAAGGAAAGTATCAATTACATATATGTGTTTTATTGTTGAACTGTATACATGTGCATGTATATGTAAAAGAGAGCAGTGCATAGATGGGTGCATGTGTACATGATACTAGGAAGCAGTGGTCATACTACTGTGTTTGCTCAATGAAACCAGTGCTTTTTTCTAATTCTGCAATCCTCAAGTAGCTCCCCATGCCTGAGGTTCCCAGAAGCTTGTACCATCAAATAAAGAAGATATTGCTTGCTATGTCTGAGATCAACTCAACTCTACCTGGACTCTATGTTCCCACTCTAGTGGTGACTTTTGAAAAACACAACTTGTTTGGAGATTAAACAAGAATTTTTGAGAAAAGTGTTTAATTTTGTGATTAATATGTTAGTCATTAAGCTTAATAATTTATAGATATTCCATTTAATACTGGGTCAAAAGATGAATAAAATCAAAGAATATAGACTTTAAGTGAAAGAATTTTAAAACCTATGACAAAGTTGTGTGTCCATTGTACAAATTTTATTTTTCAAGAAATAAAATTTCTTGTTGTTTCAGTGGGTTGACATTAATATGAAAGTCCCCTAAGGCCAAAAATTAGATCAAATCATGACAATCTTTGATCTGAAAGAAAAAAATGTATTATTTACCACATCAATATTATTTATATCTTATACTGTTAGAGAATAGTTGTACATTGTATATATGATTGTGTGCCTTGAAATAAAACCAAAATTGTACCTGCTAAAAATTACAAGTATCTGCTGGTAAGTTATTTGTTCTTCAATGGCTTCAGTGATGCTTCTCAGAGCCTCAAGACCAAGGCTAACTGTTTCATAAACTAACTTTCCATCAATCACAATGTGGCCAATGATTAAGGGAACAGATCAAAACAGACTACAATCTTTGATTCCTAGAGCTGTGATAACTTAGAAAATTTTACCCATTTTCAGTGTAATGCTATCAAGATCCAAGAATCAATATTAAACACTACCTTTCCAACAAAATCTCCTTTTTAAAAATATGCAAACATGCAAAATTTTGAAATTAAGCATTCTGACAAAAATACTTTAAATCAAATTCAACCTACAAATGCATTCAATTTCCTGACTTTCTATCAATATTGTAACACATCAATACTGCAGACTGACTCTTAATCTCATGATATTTTTTCACTTAAGCAAAAGAAATTTTAGAACCATGCCTAGTTTTTGAGACAGTTTTATGTAGTTCAGGTTGACCTTGACTTCATTTTACAGTTGAAAATGATCTGAAATTTCTGATCCTCCTATCTCTATCTCTCACAAGCTAGATTATAGATCTGTGAAAATATGCCCAAATGTTATGTGATGCTGAAGATTGAACATTGGGTTCCTTGCATGGTGTGATCTGCAGACCATAGGAAGTGAACTGGTTTGAACTTCTAAGACTTTAAAACCCTCCTGCATAGTGACATATTTCTTTCAGCACAACAATACCTGCTCCAGCAAGGCCACACCTCCTAATAGTGCTATTCCCTCTGGGCTAATCTTTCAAACACATGAGTCCATGGGGACCATTGCTGTTCAAACCACTACAGGGCTTCTGCATCTCTTTCTATGAATTGCTGGATGAAGCTTCTCTGATAGCAATTAGTTTAGGGCTCTAGTCTACTACTATAGTAGCAGAGTGTCATTAGGAATAATTTCTTTCTCTTCCTTTCTTTCTTCCTTCCTTCCTCTCTCCCTCCCTCTCTTTCCTTCTTTCCTTTCTTCCTTTTGGTTATTTTTTGGTTTTGGTTTTGGTTTGGTTTCGTTTTGTTTTGTTTTGTTTTGTTTTGTTTTTTCTGGTTGTTTTTGGTTCTATCTTAGGTCTCTGGGCTGTCCAGACTCTGATTCATAGCCCTCCAACTAGGCAGTATAAGGTGTGGGCTACCTCTCAGGGCATGGGTCTCAAGCTAATCCAATCATTAGTTGGCTATTCCCAAAGTTTCTCTGCCACCTTTACCATAGTGCATTTTGGAGGCAGGACAGATTATATTTTGAAGATTTTGTTGGATGAGTTGGTGTCCCAATCACTCTATTGTAAGTCTTTACTGATTACAGAAAATAGTCAGTTGAAGCTCTGTATTCTCTATTACTAGGAGTTTCAGCTAGTGTCATCCTAATATGTTCCATGAAATTTCAATTTCATTTCTTCTACCTTGCCTCAAAATGCCCTCTAATTCCAGTTGCCTTTCTCAGTACTCTCTCCCTCCATTTTCCTCTAAATGATCCCTTTTTCTGTATCCATGCACCTCTATCCAACAATATCAATTTTATTTCCCCTTCTACCCCCTTGAGCCCTCCTTGTTACCCAACCTTTCTTTTTCTTTGGATTGTAGAAGGAAAATCCTTTACTAATATCCACTTTTAAGCAAGTAAATGTGTTTGCCTCTTTGGATCTGAGTTACTTCACTCAGGATGACTTTTTTCTAGTGACTTGCCTGCAAATTTCAGCATTTTTTTCACAGATGAGTAATGCTCCATTGTGCGTAAGTACCACATTTTAAAAAAAACATTATTCAGTTGAGGGACATCTAGGTTATTTCCAGTTTTGGACTACTACGAATAAAGTTGGTACAAAAATAGTTGAGCAAGTATTCTCGTGGGAGGATTGAACATGCTTTAGATACATGCTCAGGAGTGGTAAGGCTGACTCTTGAGGCAGATCAATTCCCAATTTTCTGAGATACTACTGTATTGATATTCAAAATCATTGTACAAATTTGCATTCTCACTAGCAATGGAGTTTTCCTCTTGCTCCGCATTTTTTCCAGCATGATCTTGTGTTACTGATCTTAGCCATTCTGAAAAGTGGAAGATGGAATCTCAGAGATGTTTTGATGTACATTTCCCTGATGGCTAAGGATGCTAAACATTTTGTCAAGTATTTCTTGGTTATTTGAAATTCCTCTGTTGAGAATTCTCTGTTTAGACTTGTACCCTAGTTTTTCATTATATTATTTGTTTTGCTGTTGTCTAGTTTCTTGAATTCTTTATATATTTTGGAAATTAGCCTCCTGTTAATTGTTGAGTCAGTGAAAATCATTTCATATTCTTTGGGGTGATGTTTTCTCTGATTAACAGTGTCCTTTGCCTTACAGAAGCATTTTAGTTTCATAAAGTCTCATTAATTAATTTTCAATCTTAGTTCCTGTGCTGCTAGTGTTCTGTTTAGGAAGTTGTGTCCTGTGCTATTGTGTTCAAGGCTATTCTCCACTTTCTTTTTTGTCAGTTTTAGTGTATTTGGTTTTATGTTGAGCTTTTTGAGGTACTTGGACTTGAATTTTGTGCTGGATGATAGACTTCAATCTATTTGCAGCCTTCTACATGCAGAAACCAGTTAGATCAGCACCATTTGTTAAAGAGGCTTCCTTTTTTCCATTGTATAATTCTGGATACTTTATCAAAAATAAATGTCCATAGGTGTGTGGATTTGCATCTGGGTCCTCAATTCAATTCCATCAACCTGTCTCTACAATTTTTTAATAAAGGCACTTAGTTCTATGAAATTTTCTCTTAGCACTACATTCACTGTGTTTCATTAGTTTGCATCTGTTGTATATTTATTTTCTTCCAGTTCTAGAAATTCTCTTCCTTCCTTCCTTCCTTCCTTCCTTCCTCTCTCCCTCCC
>NW_022196896.1:35227726-35231078 GCF_008632895.1 Mastomys coucha
CTCTTCTTTCTTCCTTCTTTGACCTGGTAGTCATTTAGTAGGGAGTTGTTTCATTTCCATGAGTTTGTTTGCTTTCTTTTGTTTCTGTTGTTACTTAAATCCAGTTTTAATCTGCTGTAGTCTGATAAGGTACAGGGGTTGGTTATTGCAATTTTCTTGTATCTGGTAAGACTTACTTTGTGACCAAATATGTAGTCAAGTTTTCAAGAAAGTTTCATGATGCGCTTAGAAGAAGGTATATTCTTTTGTTTGGAGGTGAAATCTTCTGTAGACATCTGCTGGGTACATTTGATTTACAAAGTCTGTTAGCTTCAGTAATTCACTGCTTAGTTTTTGTCTGGATGTCCTGTTTATTGGTAAGAGTGGAATATTGAAGTCTTCCACTATTAATATGTGTGGTTTGATGTGTGATTTTAGCTTTGGTGATGTTTCCTTTACAAATGTGGGTGCCTTTGCATTTGGGGCATAGATGTTAAGAATTAAAACAACTTCTTGGTGGATTTTTCTTGTTGATGAGTATGAAGTGTCCTTCCACAACTTTTGTTTAATTTTGGTTGGAATTCTACTTTATTTGATTTTAGAGTGGATGCTTGGGAAACCCTTTTGTAACCTTTTACTCTGAGTTAATGTCTATATTTGATGCTGCTGTATGTTTCTTGCATGCAGCAGAAGGATGGATACTGTTTTTTGCTTTCATTCTGTTACCCTGTGTCTTTCAATGAGAGAATTGGGACCATTGGCATTGAGAAATATTAATGACCAATAAGTGTTAATTCCTATTATTTTGTTGTTGATAGTGGTAGTGTGTTTGTTCATTTGTGTGTGTGTGTGTGTGTGTGAGAGAGAGAGAGAGAGAGAGAGAGAGAGAGAGAGAAAGAGAGAGAGTTTTCCTTGTTTTTGTTTTTTGTTTTTTTCTTGTAGGAAGCTATTTATTTCCTGTGTTTTCATGGGTATAGTTAACCTCCATGGGATAGATTTTTCTGACTTGTAACTTTTGTAGGCCTAGATTTGAGGATACATATTATTTAAATTTACCTCTGTCATGGTATATCTTGTTTTCTCCATTAATGCTGATTGAAAGCTTTTATGGGTATACAAATTTGAGCTGGCATCTGTGGTCTCTTAGAGTCTGCAGAATATCTCCAAGGCCCATCTGAGCCTTCATTCATGTGTTCTTCTAGTTCCTTGTGTGCATGTGTATGTTATCAGGGAACAGAGAAGGTGGACTATTTTTTTCCTGATCTATATAGCATGAATGTTAATTCAAAAGAGACATTCTATACTAGAGAAGAGGAAGGGATGATAGGAAAACCAGAGTCAATATCTTTATCAACTCAAACTTTCATTCTTTCTATAGCAGGTCACCAGGGAGAAAATCAATGAATCTTGTAGGGACACAAAATTATAGTGACAATCTTTGAAAGTAATGCTTATGTAAAAATGAACTGCAGATTTGGGTAGAGGTAGGGTAAGTTGAAGTATGCAATGAGCATAGAGTAGGAAAATCAGTATTCTTTATTTCCATAGATGTAGTCACAGGAGTTCTGACATTGAAATCCCGCCCTTCCATTCTGCAAACTGGGCTCTGGAAATGTGTATTGCCAAGAGGAAAACCCACACTATTTCCCCATTAATTTCAAATAACAAGAAATAGCTAAAATTACAAGTTTTGTAGTAATGAAAATAAATACAAGATTATTAAAATTAGCAAGCAAAGGATAACACATATGTTACAGGGTAAATAATATTTCTGAAGAGTTTAACACCTACAATGTTTTATAAATGACTCACAGTATACTTTGTTATAAATAAAAGCATGTTTGCAGCTGTTAGAAATTTTATGAATGACACAACCAAAAGAAACAATCTACAATCATTTGGTGAAATTAAAGCTCATCATATATCTTCTATAATGATGGGCATTAAGATACATGAACTGATGTATGGTGACTATCCTTTAAATGATCCTGTCTAAATCAGATGCTATTTTGAAAGCCATTATGAAGAAGAGATTAGGTTGTAGGAACACTGAGGAAAGAAAGATGCTAAATGCTGTGTTCTTGGTTCTTACAGCGAAGGTTTTGCCATAGAACTCTGACCTGTGCCAATAAAGCACACAGCAATTTGATGAGAATGATGAGAAGAATTCTTGTATTCCACAAACAAAATAAGAACTTCTTTTTAAAAGATGACCTTCCTTTTAAACTAAACAATATTTTTCCATAGCCTATCTTCATTGTAGAGTTCTTCCTTAATGAACACTGTGATACAAGATGACCTTCCAAGGGCTGTGTCAATTCCATTTCCTTTGTCTATGACAGTCTCCCTTCAAAGTTACCTTCAAATATAGAAATAGATCAGTCTTTGAGTAATGGTTTAAAATGTATGTGTCTGTGTGGAGTTAGGTACACCAAAAAAGTATCTTTTATTCTGATGTAATTGTCTGATAACCTAGTCCTAGTTCTGGAAGCTTCTAGCCTCTGTACAATTTTTATCTAGGTCTAGAATTCACTAGACCTGCACTTCCACTGCTCACACTTTTTTGTTCTTTCAGAGCTCTGACTAGTTGGTTCAACTCAGTTGTGTTGGCTCTAATTCTTCTCCAAGTTGACTGATTCAATCTTGCTTCTCTCAGCCTCTGGCTGAATTTCTCTGTTTGATCTCATACTGACTTTGGTTATATGTTCTAATCTTCTAGCTCCTTATTCTCTGGCATATTCTGTCTTCATCTGTGTCTAGCTTGTTCTCTCTCTGCAATTCTCTGTAATTGTTCTGGTAAAACTGCCTCCTTTTTCTGCACTGCTTCTCCAAGTAGCTTTCCTTTCTTCTCTCTTCTCCAATGAGTTGGGTACATCATATTCTGTCAAATCTTTCTCTGATTCATCACTTTGTTTGCTGCTCAATTCAACAACACTTTCAAACAACATGGGTGCTTCCTTCTATAAACTAATTTTGCCTTTGTTGTTTGGGATTAACAGTATGTCATAAGGGCTGAGCTATACCACAACTAGAAACAATTCTTTTTGTTTTATTTTTTCAGTAATTAACACAGTTTTGGAATTCACAGTGTGATTAAATACCCTGCAATGGTGAGTGTGAGTGCAATTGCCTGTAGAGGACATAAGAAGCAATGTGATGCCCTGGAGCTAAAGTTACAGGCTACTGTGAGACCTCTGACATAGGTGCTGGGAACTGAACTCAGGACTTTTGCAAGAGTAACAAGCACTCTTTTTCCTTTATTTTTTTCTTTTCTTTTCTTTTCTTTTCTTTTCCTTCCTTTTCTTCTCTCTCTCTCTCCTCTCTCTCTCTCCCTCCCTCCCTCTCTCTCTCTCTCTTTCTCACCTTCCTTCCC
>NW_022196896.1:35231352-35236319 GCF_008632895.1 Mastomys coucha
TTTTTACACTCCAGATTTTATCTCCCCCCCCCACCATCCACTCTCTGACTGTTCCATATCCCATACCTCCTCCCCACCTCCCTGTCTCCATGAGGATATCCCACCTCGCCACCCAACCAGACTCTGACTAAACCCAGACCAGGCAATCCTCTGCTGTATATGTGTTGGGGGCCTCATATCAGTTGGTGTATGCTGCCTGGTTGGTAGTCCAGTGTTTGAGAGATCTTGGGGGTCCAGGTTAGTTGATATTGCAGGTCCTTCTACAGGGTCACCCTCCTCCTCAGCTTCTTCCAGCTTCTCCCTAATTCAACCACAGAGGTCAGCAGATTCTGTCCATTGGTTGGGTGCAAACATCTGCATTTGACTCTTTGAGCTGCTTGTTGGGTTTTTTGGAGGGAAGTCATGATAGGCCCTTTTGTGAGTGTTTCATCGCCTCAGTAATAGTGTCAGGCCTTGGGACCGCCCCTTGAGCTGAATCCCACTTTGAGCCTGTCACTAGACCTTCTTTTCCTTAGGCTTCTCTCCATTTTCATCCCTGCACTTCTTTCAGACAAGAACAATTATGGGTCAGAGTTTTGACAGTAGGATAGCAACCTCCTCCCTTCTGCTGGAGATGGGCTCTATACGTTCTCCTTTCCTACTGTCTGGCATTTCATCTAAGGTCCTTTCCTTTGAGGCCTGAGAGTCTCTTCACTACCAGGTCCCTGGTGCATTCTGGAGGGTCTCCCCCACACAGATATCCTAACTCTCGAGGTTACCTGTTTCCACTCTTGGTGTTGGCCCTCAGAGCTTTAGTCCTTTTCCCTCACCCAATACCTGATCTCCTTTTCCCACCCCCCCACCCCCATCTACTTTATTCTCCCTTCCAATTGGAACCGAAGTATCCTCAGTTGGGCCCTTCAGCTTGTTGATCTTCTTGAGTTCTGTGGACTGTATCTTGGATATTCTGTACTTTTTTAGCTAATATCCACTTGTTAGTGAGTACTTTTTTATCTAATATCCACTTGTTAGTGAGTACATACCATGCAAGCCCTTTTGGATCTGAGTTACCTTACTCAGGATGATATTTTCTAGTTCCATCCATTTGCCTGCAAAACACAGGATGTCTTCATTCTTAATAGCTGAGTAGAATTCCATTGTGTAAATGAACCACATTTTCTGTATCCATTCTTCTGTCTTGAGACATCTGGGTTGTTTCTAACTTCTGACTATCACAAACAAGACCACTATGAACATAGTGGAATGTGTGCCCCTGTGGCATGGTGGGCCATCTTTTGGGTATATTCCCAAGGGTGGTATTGCTGGGTCTTTAGGTCGATCTATTTCAAATTTTCTGAGGAACCTTCAGATTCATTTCCAGAGTGGTTGTACCAGTTTGCAATCCCACCAGCAAATCTTTGCAATCTCTTTCTCCATATCCTCATCAACATGTGTTGTCACCCGAAGTTTTGATCTTAGACATTCTGATTGATATAAGGTGGAATCAGTTGATCTTCCTAGGACCTTTAAGTCATATTTTGAAATTATTGCTGTTCTGGTTTGTATCTTAAATGTTCCCAAAAGACCAAATACTGAAATCTTGGAGCCAGCACTAATGGGAGATGGTAGAAGCTTTGAGAATTAGAAATTTGTGAAAGGAGTTACGTTTCCAAGTTAAGTCACTGGGGGATATGCCCTTGAAGGGGATATTGAGAAACCAGTCTCTTCCTTTCTTTATTGTCCATACTCCAGAAGAAGAATAGCTCTGTCCCACCATTTTGATGTTGATTATGCTGTACCACCTATCACAGGCATAAAGCAATGCCTCTCAAGTGATTATGAAGAGACACTCTGTAATTGCTGGCCAGAATTAAACTTTACTGTCTTTCCATCATCTTCATCATCTCAGGTATTTTGTCACAGTACCAGAAAGCTGTTGTAGTTGTTCTGTGTATGAGGTTTTGTGTCTAAGGATGGCTTTGTAAAAACAGAGGATGCTTTCATTTAGAACAAAATGAGGTCAGAATTCATCTGACTTGTAAAACAGATTATGCTACTGAAACATTAAAATTCACTTATAATAAACAACTTAAGCAATTATCCCTGCCTTGCCCCCCATAATACACATAATACCTTGCTGGGTTGTGGCGGGAGATGAAGGTGGGACAACCTTCTTTGTTTTGAGTAGTGTTGCTTATGTTTTCAGGTGTTGCTATGCTTTTGTGATGTGCAAATTAGTGACATGAGCTGAGTTTCCCAGTCACATCTGAAACAAACTTTGCTACCTTCCATCAACCTAACAACTGGCTGGTGTAGTAAAATACTAGCTGTCTTTTGTTAATTTTTAAACAAAATCTTAATTATTTGGTTTTTTCCAAATGAAACCTCAGGAGCCAGATTCTGGGGTGGAAGCCTGCTAGCTCAGAGAGGCAGAAAAAGCACCCAGTTGACCATATTCTTTAATCAATGTACCAGAAAGAAAAGGCTAGTTCTCCTGCACAGTCTTAAAAACATTCTCTCTGAATATCTTTCCTTTTTACTTCATGAAGATCTCTAGATCCACCCTCAAAACTGTTTTTCACTGTCTATGGTTTTATTTTCTAAACTATGTTCATTCTCTCTCAACTGGTTGCTTGCTCTATCTATAAATCTTTGGATGACTTTATTCAAATTTGTTTACAAAAAATAAAAAGATCTTGAATTAAAGTTGTGTGCTAGGACTGAGACACACCACAACTAGAGACAGGATTTTCTAGTATAAATCTTGGGGTTCAATGTGATCAAATATCTTTCAACAGTCTTTCACCATAAATTTTAGAGCATAGAAGCATATAAGTAGCCACAATCCAAGCATGCAGAATATATATATACCTTCAACATTCTGTAGCCTTCAGGGAGAGTGTGTGTCATGCTATGAATAATATAAATGTGAAATCATTCTATATCATTGATTTTTTTAATACTTCTTCTTACATTGGGAAATAACAGTTCACAAAATAAAGTCTATACTTATAATAATCAAGATTTTCTATAGGAACAGAACTGATAAAATGTATATATCCTATTTATTAGAGTGGCTTACAGGCCATAGTCCAAATATCCTAACAATGGCTATCTCTTGATGAAAGTCCAACAATCTAGTAGTTGTTTACTCCCTGTTGCTAGCTATTCTTCACAATCCAGAATCCCAAAGAAGTTGACTCCTGTGCCACTGAAGGAATGAGCATGTCAGGTAGACTGAGAGCAAGAAGGCAAATAACAAGAGGTTTTTTTCTTCCATGCTTTTATATAGGCTGAAGGTATGGCCCACATATGAGGTGGGTCTTCCAACTTCAAATGATCCAATCAAGAAAAAATCTTCACAGTTCTGCCTAGAAGGTTTAGTCAATTCAAGGTGTAGTCGAATTGACAGGCAAGACTAGCCACCACAATATTTTAGAACCCAACTCACTGTGGCAGACCACATGTTGAAAATAGTATAATTACTTTCACCATAAGATACTCTTGTCTAGGTTGAGGCTATGTCCTTTGATCCTGGGCAGATAACAGTCACTGCCCTTGTTCACAGAGTAGAGTGCTTCTAAGTCTAAATCAAAGTCTGTTACCTACCTGCATAAAGATTGGGACCAGTTATATCTCATAATGAAACTGAAGAACCTTGACAGGGCTTCAGTCAGAGGCAACATAATCTGCTAAAGGAGTGAAGGCAACTCTCTCCATTCCCAGCCCCTGCCTTCTAGCAATATCTTTTGAGGCATTCCACCTAAAAATCTAGACATGGGAAGTGGATTGAGGTGTTCATACTATTGCCACATTTCTCACTTTTGGAACCAATCAACTTAACAAAACAGTTACTTTGTGTCATCATGTTATGAAGTAAAAGTCCAGAGACCACTCCACACAATTGAAGTTCAAATTGAGTCTGTGTTAAATTGGTTTGCTACTGCCTGGAGAGAAATACTTCTCATAGAGTAGCTATGAGTACATATTACAGGGAGTATTTAAAGACAAAAAACACAGAAAAACTACATCCTGGTTAGCATTTGCA
Organism: Mastomys coucha; assembly: GCF_008632895.1. Taxonomy (NCBI): domain Eukaryota; kingdom Metazoa; phylum Chordata; class Mammalia; order Rodentia; family Muridae; genus Mastomys; species Mastomys coucha. The sequence continues at coordinate 35,235,380 of NW_022196896.1, forward strand.
GGGGAAAGCAAGCAAGCAGTTTAACAAGAGCCAAAAACATGGAGTTAGCTGGGTATTTCGACTCTGAGTCTCTAGAACAAGGTTGGGTGCTAAAAGGTAGCAAGACTTACCACACCCCTCTTTTCACACCTCACTGTTTACCTATTCATACTACATGCTCAAAAACCTCCTCTTTGTGATAAAACAAAAAGAATTATTCCAAGAGTTGTACCAGATCCTGCTGGTCCCAAGTTCATACTGAAAGGAGCCTGATATGGTTGTCTCCAAAGCCTTATAAATACAGAGGTAGATGTTAGCAGCTAACCATTGGACTGAGCATGGGGTCCCTAGTAGAGGAGTTAGAGAAATACAAGAGTTTCTAAGACAGTGAAACAGCATCACCCTGCAATAATAGATAAATGACATGGCATGACACAGGGATAATGGAATTGAGCAGTTGAAAGAGCAAATCTGACATAGAAGTTATCCTAGAACATCTTAAAGTACAGAAATAAAGAATTAGCTCAACATTAAATAAGTTCTAGAAAGTATCAGTGAGAACATGACTCATCTGAATGAAATCACAATAGACAGAAAAACAATTTGACAACAAGATGGATTTGAACCCATACTAGCATAAATCAATCACTAAATAAATAAATACGTGGAATAAATAAATGAATTCCAATATTCATATAGGTGGCTGCCCCTTCATTAAATATTATATAACTTTCAAATCTGTATGTATGGGCGCCGCATAGGAATCATGTTTTCAAGAGTACAGTGTGGGAAGGAGAAGAAAAGGGAGAAATTTTTAATAGAGAAACTAGGTAAACACTCCCAGGCAGATGGTCAAGGCTGATAGCAAGCAAGACTGATCAGTTATACCAATGATGTGAAGGAAGCCGGCCCACAGCTTCACTTCATCCCGTGGGAGCTCCACGAACGGGAACTTGAGGTC
>NW_022196896.1:35237033-35254969 GCF_008632895.1 Mastomys coucha
CTGGAGCGCTGCAAAACCAGAAGGTGTACTTGCAATTCGCTGAAGACAGAAGTTCAAAGTTCGGTTGCTGGACATAGGCTCCAAACCCCCAGCGAGCTAAGTCTCTGGTTTCGGTTTTGAGTTCTTTAGTGAGCCCAGCAGGGCTCCCACAATGATGTATTCTCTTGGCATGATAGGATAAGAATATGGCTTGTTTTGGTCATCCTCTCTGTAGTCGTTCGAATGGGTTTGGCCCCCATAGATGCATTTGTTTTAATGCTTGGCCGTATGGAAAGCCACTGTAAGGAGGTATAGCCTTACTGAAGAGGGTGTAGCCTTGTTGGAGGAAGTATGGCATTGTGTAGGTGGACTTTGAGGTCTCCTATGCTCAGTCTCCAGGAGGAAGAGAGCCTTCTCTTGACTGCCTTTGTATCAAGATATAGAACTCTCAGCTCCTTTTCCAGTATCACATCAGCCTATACGATGCCATGCTTCCTTCCATGATGATAATGGACTAAATCTTTGGAAATGTAAGCCAGCTCCAATTAAATGTTTGTCATTATAATAGTTGTCTTTGTCATGGTGTCTCTTCACAGCAATAAAACCCAAGCTAAGGCACTCTCAAAAAACTGGTCAATCAAATTTTCATGATGCTACACAGAAAACATATTTCAATGAAGAACATTCTACAGTATACCTAAATAATAACAATTTTAAAATCATCAAAAATAAAAGACTTTAGAATTATAAGTTTCATTTGACTGCGGTAAAGAGGACCCTGAAGGCAACATGATATTTTCTTTCTTTTGAATTCTTTGTTGATACTTGCTATTTTAAGCGAATAAGTTGACTGCAAGTACAGAAAGTCTCTCAGGTTGGATACTTGATTTTATATATAAATAGATGTGTATACTATCTTAAAAGTAAAAAAATCACAATTTCATGTCAACAACATACTGTGAGATAATATATGAAGTTGGGAAGTCAGAATATGCATAGCAGATAAAACAGTCACCTTGGTTCTTATTTTATTTTTTATATTAAAAAAAAATGGAGATGTCCTGTCAGCAGGAGCAGCTCAGGTGTCCATAAAACTGAAATCCTCAATGTCACAGGGGAACATGTGATGCCATTCCTATTGAGTGTCACACAAGGTTGGTTCAGAGCTTTGGCTGAAGGTCAAGAGCACTCCATCTCAAACTGTCTGAGAAGTGAAAGCAAAACGTGTTCTTAAAGAACATGGGCAAGTGATCTTTTAATAGTGTTCCCAGAAGCCTATAGAAAATATTTGTTCCAAGGAACATAGAGTTATTTATCAGAGAGCCAGACCTCTGCATGCGTATGTAAGGATGGATTTTACACTATGGTGTTATGTCATAGGCTCATAATATCTGAGACACTATGTAAAGTTTAAATTGACCCTATATGCCAAAGTCATCATTGTGATCACTATAGCTAGAGCTTCTACTCAACAATAAACCCTCCCATTAGAATGTCTGAGACCATTGTTGGAAATAACAGTAACTGCTGTTGCTGAAGTATTTTGTGTGTACTATTTTCTAAGTGGTTTTCTCTTGTTTGTTTACACGCTACCTTATTTAACTCTAAATCAGGCATTGCTTTCATTCTAAGTTTATAAAAGATAAATCATGATTTAAGAGATTAGAAATTCTATGTAAACCCATGGGCATATTTTGTAACCTTACTTTAAATGTTTTTTCAAAGTTTGAAAAACTCCATCTAAGAAGACAGGGATGGTCATGGGTGGAAATCATGCTACCAGTGTGTTTTGGAAACATTATTCTCATGCCATAGTATGGGGAATAGGCACTAACGTGAGGTGTTTCAGCTGTGTGGCTTCTAATGTTATGAATGAACTATTGTTGATTATAGAGGTGCAACAGACTTGAGAGTACTCTTCCTCTCACCTTCTGTTCATCTTTATCCCATGACATGATACAGAAGAGGACCCCAGCCAGCTGAAATTTTGTACTTTCTAGCCTTTAGCATATTTCTTGAAGATGACATGACATGCAGAAGGAGCTGCAGTAGATTAGTGAGCTACCTGAGACAGTCTACCATTTTGCACAGTTGTGATGGGTACACCCTGGACAGGCACAGCCCCAGGGGCTTTAACCAAGGATAACTTCTTGCTACTGCTGTGCCTTTTCATGTTTGTCATAACTATTTTCCTCATGTATCTGACATGTTGTGATTTGGGCATGAGGAGACACTGCCTATAGCCTGCTTTGATACCTCCTGGGTTATAACCCACTCTGTTGGATAATTTTCCTGAATATCAATGTGAAGATAAACTTTTGATAAAATAATATTGTTTAGATGAATTAATGATTTTTATGTAATTTCTGGTTTGATTTAAATATCTTTAGGAACTTAAGGGAGTTGATAGAAAGTTTTTGGAAATGGTTTAAGTTGTTTTGACAGAAAGATATAATAAAGTTAGAATTAAGAGAATGTACACCTTCCTTATAAAATAGTGAGGGCTGCATAGGTTAGACAATGAGTACAGTAAGTTTTCATGGGTGTTACTGTACCCAAATAACTCTACTCAGATTGTCCGGTGGATGGTAACAGCTGTGGTGGGGGCACACTCCTTGCTACCTGCTCCAATGTTCTTGGTTCTCGAGTGAAACACACGCACACACACACACACACGCACACACACACACACACACACACACACACACAGCCTTATTATTTAATATGCCTTACACAGCTCAATTGCCAGGACACATAAACCTCCATGTGGCTAAAACACTCCCCTTCAATATTCCTGAGTTATTACTTACTAAAACGTATATTCCATCTTGGTTACTCAGGATCCAGACCAGCAGCCCTCTCAGGGTAAATGCCCCAGCACCTATGTGATGACTGTCTCTCTATCTTCTGCATCTCTCAGGCCTGATGTTCCTCTTCCTTCTTTCCTGGCATGGCAGCTCTCTACCATCCTGCTCCTCCTCCATCACTTGCCAGGGAATCCTAAATTCCAGTTTCTGTCTCCTACCCAACCATTGGCCACTGGCAACTTTATTTACCAATCAAAACTAACAGGGGGCAGGGTCCCTCAGTGTCTTATAGGCAGACATGCAGATCCTTCTGCAATTTTGGGGACCAAATCCACAACACATGCGTTACAAGAGTGTAATTGTACTAAGAAGAAAAATAGGTTTGGCACAATTTGATGATCAAAGAAAACATTTTATTCTAGGTTGGGTCAGAGTTTCTGGATCTTGTATCTAGGGATATTCCCACAGGTTTTAGTGTATATTGTGAACAAACAGGTTATTGAATAAAGAATAAATAATTTTATCATGAATATAAGAATAAAGTATGGATGATTAGCTAGTTTAGCTGAACAGAACTTCAAAAAGAAAACATCAGATAGATGATGATTTGTTCCTTGGTGAATACAAATTGGCAGCTATAGACTAGCTTGCTTAAACTTTGTTAATTAATGGCAAAAAAATTATTGCTTTGGGGTTACATTGAACTTGTCAAGAAAAAGATAGGTGGGAAATGTTTAGTTAGGTATGAGTTCAAAGGAAGAATACAATAATTCTGTTGTAATTGCCTTTTGTGTAATGATTTTAATCTGTTTCTGATGAATATGGTTTTGTCGGGATTGTTTTTAGAGAATATGTAACTTGTGGTGTGAAAGGCTAAGAGAAAAAAAAAAAGGATGTTGGAGTCAACTTGTTAAAGTATGTTCTATCCACTAAATATATTTATGTATGTATGTATGTATGTATGGGAAGTTTGTTAGAGCCTGGTCAATGGAGCTTTGTTCTAGCCATCTACAAAATGCGTGTATGTATATGTACATAAAGTGTACATGTGGAGTTGTTGGAGCCTGTCTTGCTTCATCCACTCAGTATATGTGTGTGTGTGTGTGTGTGTGTGTGTGTGTGTGCGCATGCCTCACTCCCCACCTTTCTCTTTACCTTCTTACCTGGTTCCCAAAGACTTTAACGAGTTCAGAGAATTTCTCACTAGTCACAGAGAATACCAGCCCCAGTGAAACAAATGTTATTTTCTCAGAGAAAAGTCTGTTGAGTGATCATTCATCAACTCCACACTTGGCTTTCCTCAAGTTATCCTGTGGTGTCAAAGCTGGCCTTCAACATATTTTATTAATAAATTTATATATTTTATAACTTAAAACAGATCTTAGGCATTCCGGTAAATAAGAAAACAAAGCATTAGAAAAGAAATCTAGCAAATCTACAATGCTGGTTACACTCTGTGGTTGTTTACTGCTGAGATGCTTGCTTGATCCTCATAGGATATAATGCAGAGGGGCAAATGGCTAACAGGGATGAGAAAGCAGAAAGAAAAGAAATGCTATAGCCTATCTTGCTTTCCTGTTCTTCTTCCTTATTCTTCAGTCTAAGCATCAACTCAGAAATGATGCTGCCCATTTGCAAATACCCTCACAAACACACTCAAAAGTTTCCTCACTGATGTGTTTGTTAGCAGAATCAATTTGATAACTGAAATTAATTAAATTTACATAAATATTTTGTGCCAATAAAATAAAATATTCTGAAACACTGCTGTTATTCTGCCACTATCAGTTTTATAACTGTAACTCAACATATGAAAGTAAAAGATATGAATGAATTTATTTTCATATTCAGTAATCCATCAACATGTAACAAACATGGAAACAGAATACCTGTGGCTGAATTTCATGTTTCTACATTTACCTCACAAGCCTATTTGGTACTGTTATTCAATTTAAAAAGGAAATTGTCATCTTCAATAATTTTCTTCTTTTTAAAATTAATTTAGTTTTTAATTTATTTACATTTCAAGTGTTATCCCCTTACTGGGTCCCCCCCCGAAACCATCGTGATAACATTCCCCTCCCCCTGATTCTATTAATGTGCTCCTCCACTCACTCATCCACTCCCACCTCCCTAGCCTCAATTCCCCTACATTGTGGCTTCTATTGAGCCTTCATAGAATCAAGGACCACTCCTCCCATTAATGCCTGACAAGGCTGTCCTCTGCTACAAATGTAGCTAGAACAATGTGTACTCCTTTGTTGGTGGCTTAGTCCTTGAGAGCTCAGGTGTCTGCTTGGTTGGCATTGTTGTTCTTCCTGTGGGGTTGCAAACCCCTTCACCTCTTTCAACCCTTTCTCTAACTCTTCCATTGGGGATCCTGGATTCAGTGCAATGGTTGGCTGCAAGCATCCAACTCTGTATTTGTAAGGCACTGGCAGAGTCTCTCAGGAGACAATTATATCAGGCTCCTTTCAGCAAGCATTTCTTAGCATCCACAACAGGGTTTTTTGTTATTCCAAATGAATTTGCAAGTTGCCCTTTCTTACTCTGTGAAGAATTGAGTTGGAATTTTGATGGGGATTGCATTGAATCTGTAGATTGCCTTCGGTAAGATGGCCATTTTACTATATTAATCCTGCCAATCCATGAGCATGGGAGATCTTTCCATCTTCTGAGATCTTCTTCAATTTCCTTCTTCAGAGACTTGAAGTTGTTGTCATACAGATCTTTCACTTTTTTGCTTAGAGTCACACCAAGATACTTCATACTGTTTGTGGCTATTTTAAAGGGTATAATTGCCCTAATTTTTTTCTCAGCCTATTTATCCTTTGAGTATAGGAAGGCTACTGACTTGTTTGAGTTAATTTTATATCCAGCCACTTTGCTGAAGTTATCAGGTTTAGGAGTTCTCTGGTGAATTTTTGGGGCCACTTAAGTATACTATCATATCATCAACAAATAGTGATAATTTGACTTCTTCCTTTCCAATTCGTACCCCTTTGACCTCCTTTTGTTGTCTAATTGCTCTGGCTAGGACTTCAAGTGCAGTATTGAATAGGTAGGGAGAAAGTGGGCAGCCTTTTTTAGTCCCTTATTTTAGTAGGATTGCTTCAAGTTTCTCTCCATTTAGTTTGATGTTGGCTACTGGTTTGCTGTATATTGCTTTTACTATGTCTAGGTTGGGTCTTAAATTCCTGATTCTTTTCAAGACTTTTATCATGAAGGGGTGTTGGATTTTGTCAAATGCGTTCTCAGCATCTAATGAGATGATGATCTGTTTTTTTTTCCTTTGAGTTTGTTTATGTTGATGGATTTTCATATATTGAACTATCCCTGCATCCCTGACATGAAGCCTACTTGATCACGATGGATGATTGTTTTGATGTGTTCTTGGATTTGGTTTGAGAGAATTTTATTGAGTATTTTTGCATTGTTATTTATAAGGGAAATTGGTCTGAAATTCTTTTTCTTTTTTGGATCTTTGTGTGGTTTAGGTATAAGCATAATTGTGGCTTCATAGAATGAATTGGGTAGTGTTTCGTCTGTTTCTATTTTGTAGAATAGTTTGAATAGAATTGGTATAGGTCTTCTTTGAAGATCTGATAGAATTCTACACTAAGCTCATCTGGCCTTGGGGATTTTTTTTGGTTGGAAGACTTTTAATAACTGCTGCTATTTCTTTAGGGGTTATGGGACTGTTTAGAGGATTTATCTGATCCTGATGTAAATTTGGTGCCTGGTATCTGTCTAGAAAATTGTCCATTTCATCTAGATTTTCCAGATTTTGTGTTGAGTATAGGCTTTTGTAGTAGGATCTGATGATTTTTTGAATTTCCTTAGTTTCCATTGTTATGTCTCTCTTTTCACTTCTAATTTTGTTAATTTGGGTACTGTCACTGTGACTTCTGGTTAGTTTGGCTAAGGGATTATCTATTATCTTGTTGATTTTTTCAAAAAACCAGCTCCTAGTTTGGTTGATTCTTTGTATAGTTGTTTTTGTTTCTATGTGGTTGATTTCAGCCCTGAGTTTGATTATTTCCTGCACCTACTCCTCCTGGGTGTACTTCCTTCTTTTTGTTCTAGAGTTTTCAGGTGTGCTGTCAAGCGGCTAGTGTAAGCTCTCTCCAGTTTCTTTTTTGTAGGCACTTAGAGTTATGTGTTTTACTCTTAGCATTGCTTTTTTTGTGTCCCAAAATTTTTGATATTATGTGTCTTCATTTTCATTAAATTCTAAAAAGTCTTCAATTTCTTTATTTCTTCAAGTTATCCATTTGTTAGAGCACTGTTCATTTTCCACATGTATTTGGGCTTTCTATTGTTTTCATTATTATTGAGGACCAGCCTTAGTCCAAGGTGATCTGATTGGATGCATGGGATAATTTCAATCATTTTGTATCTGTTAAGGCCTGTTTTGTGACCAATTATATGTTCAGTTTTGGAGAAGGTACCATGAGGTGCTGAGAAGAAGGTATATTCTTTTGTTTTAGGACAAAATGTTCTGTAGATATATGTTAAATCCATTTGATTCATAACTTCTGTTAGTTTCACTGTGTCTCTGTTTAGTTCCTGTTTCCATAACCTGTCCATTACTGAGAGTGGGGTGTCGAAGTCTCCCACTCTTATTGGGTTATGTGCAATATATGCTTTGAGCTTTAGAAAAGTTTCTTTTATGAATGTTGGATCCCTTGCATTTGGAGGATAGTTGTTTAGAATTAAAAGTTCATCTTGGTAGATTTTTCCTTTGACCAGTATGAAATGTCCTTCCTTATCCTTTTTGAAAACTTTTGGTTGAAAGTTAATTTATTCTCTATTAGAATGGCTACTCCAGCTTGCTTCTTGGCACCATTTGCTTGTAAAATTGTATTCCAATCTTTGACTCTGAGGTAGTGTCTGTCTTTGTCACTGAGATGCGTTTCCTGTATGCAGCAAAATGCTAGGTCATGTTTAAGTATCCAGTCTGTTAGTCTGGTTTTTTAGTGTGGAATTGATCCATTGATGTTAAGAGATATTAAGGAAAAGTGATCATTGCTTCCTGTTATTTTTGTTGTTAAAGGTGGAATTATGTTTGTGTGGCTATCTTCTTTTGGGGTTGTTAAAAGATTCCTTTCTTGCTTTTTCTAGAGTGTAGATTCCCTCCTTGTGTTTGTGTTTTCCATCTATTAACCTTCGTAATAGTATATATTCTTTGTAGGGTTGGATTTGTGGAAAGATATTGTGTAAATTTGGTTTTGTCATGGAATATCTTGGTTTCTCCAATTGTGTTGTGAGTTTTGCTGCATATAGTAGCCTTGGCTGGCATTTGTGTTCTTTTAGGGTCTGTATAATATCTGTGCAGGATCATCTGACTTTTATAGTTTCTGGTGAGACTTCTGGTGTAATTCTGATAGGTCTACCTTCATATGTTAATTGACCTTTTTCCCTTACTGCTTTTAAAACCCTTCCTTTTTTAGTGCATTTGGGGTTTTGATTATTATGTGATGGGAGGAATTTCTTTTCTAGTCTAGTCTATTTGGAGTTCTGTAGGCTTCTTGTATGTTCATGGGCATCTCTTTCTTTAGGATAGTGAAATTTTCTTCTATAATTTTCTTGAACATACTTACTGGCCCTTTAAGTTGGGATCTTCACTCTCTTCTATACCTATTATCCTTAGGTTTGATCTTCTCATTGTGTCCTTGATTTGCTGGGTGTTTAGAGTTAGGAGCTTTTTGCATTTTGCATATTCTTTGACTGTTGTGTCACTGTTTTCTGCACCTGAGATTCTCTGTTCTATCTCTTGTATTCTGTTGTTGATGCTTGCATCTATGACTCCTGATCTCTTTCCTAGGTTTTCTATCTTCAGGGTAGTCTCCCTTTGTGATTTCTTTATTATTTCTACTTCAATTTTTAGATCCTGGGTGGATTTGTTCAATTCCTTTACCTGTCTAGTTGTGTTTTCTTATAATTCTTTAAGGGATTTGTGTGTGTGTGTGTGTGTGTGTGTGTGTGTGTGTGTTTCCTGTTTAAATACTACTACCTGTTTACATGTGTTCCCCTGTATTTCTTTATAGGAGTTATTTATGTCCTTCTTAAAGTCCTCTATCATCATGAGAAGTGATTTTAAATCTGAATCTTACTTTTCTGGTGTAATGGGTTATCCAGGACTTGCTATGGTGGGAGAACTGGGTTCTGATGATGCCAAGTAACCTTGGTTTCTGTTGCTTATGTTTTTGTGCTTACCCTTTGCCATCTGGTTATCTCTTGTGCTACCTGCACTCACTGTCTCTGACTAGAGCCTGTTTCTCCTGCTACCTTGGGAACTCCTCAGAGTCCAGATGTATCTGTGATCCTGTGATCCTGACATCCTAGGTGTAAGAGCTCCTGGGAGCCAAGCTGCCTCTGGGATCCTGAAATCCTGGTCTGACTAAGCTCCTGAGAGCCTGTGATCCTATGATCCTGGACATGTTAGAGCTACCAGGGTCCAGCTTCCTGTGGGTGTTGTGGGAGTGGGTGCAGAGCTAGCGCCCAAGGTCTTCTCAGGGCACTGGCTCCAATGGGATGGAACCCATGCCACTGGCCAGGTGGGGGTTCTTGTGTCCCTGGATCCCAGGGGGTCTCAGTAACTTGGGGTTTGGGGCATCTGTTGTGGCCTCCTCACCTATGATCCTGGGTGTGTTAGAGCTCCTGGGGGTTCAGCTTCCTCTGGATGTTGTGGGATTGGGTGCAGAGCTGTCACCCAAGGTCTTCTCAGAGCAGGAGCTCAGACTTGAAGGATCTCCCATGTTTCAGTCTATGCACTTCCTTGCTCTCAGCTGTGTATAGCCAAAGACCTTCCTACTACTGTGATCCTTTGCTATTTTGCACACAATTGGAAGAAATGTGCATTTTCAGCAGTTGGGAGTAAATACCCATTCTAAAGGATTTGTGTTTAGTCTGTGGTTTTCATGTCTGGCCTAAGCAGGAGTCAGTGGAGAAGCATCAGGTAACAGGTCTGTGCTCAAATCCTACTTAGTTCAGAACAAAGACTAACACTTCTTTGATTCTTCAAAGCTTATGCATAATAAAGATTAGTTATTCATGCTGTCTCTGGTTTCTTTTGTTAATTCTTCAATGAACTCATAAATTACCATCTGGCCCAGAACCTGACACATAATAGGTATTCAGTAAATGTTAACTATTTTCCTGTCTCTTTATTTCAAAAGACATGAATTACATAACTGTAACTTGTTTAAATAAATGCATTAACTGGTTTATTCCACCTATAGTTTGTCTTGTTCTGAATATTTACCATGTCTTTAGCAAATGTTGTCTAGCTTGCACTTGACCTTCAATTATCCCTTTAATATCCTTTCTTTGACATTTTGATATTAAATTCATTAGTCTAATATTTCTCAAACTTCTATACAATTATAGTTCTGCCACCTACTCTTTTCTACTTTTAGCCTTCATCCTTGATTCTTCTTTTTTGCTTTAATTTTGCTCCAGTGAGCCGTAGACCTTGTACTCTAGCAATTGAGGTAGACCTTGAAATACTACTGACTTGAGTGTTTTATATTATAATTTATTTAAATTACTTTGGTTGCACATTATGAGAGGGCATTGCAATTTCCTATAACTTAATTTTTTTTTCATATTGAAACAGCCTAGAAAGTAAGCGTGAGCAAGAGCTTAAGTGCCTAAACATCTCGGAAATGAAGAACTCAACCCATTGTACTCTGAGTCTGAAAAAGCTGAGACAGAGATGAGAAACCTCCTCTAAAGTATGGCTTATTAATGTCAGAGTCACTTTTTTGAAAATTGGGACAAAATAGCTGATATTAAATTGAGACAATTTAAAAATCATATAGTGATTTTTGACCTCTGCCCTCTTTCACATATAGCCTCAAATTGGCAGAAAAATAAAAAACCCTAAACAATCTCAAGTATGGCAAGTTTAGTAAGTGTAACTATACCTCTTAAATTCTTAGTCACAGCATCTAATTTGCCTTTAACCATCTGACAGACTCCAAAGTGGCCATCAGTTGTTTCCACAATCTGAACTTGGAAAGTTGCAGTTCCCTGAGCACTTGAGGTCATTTGACTCATGCTCCTTTCCATAGTTGGGGTGGGGTGGGAGACTTTAAATGAACCCTTGGAAAAAATGCTTTTTTTTTCCTTCAAGGAGTAGAAAGTAGTTCACAGAACACAGCAGCCCCAGCTATGTTACATTTTCTCCTGTTGCATCTCTTCAAGTTTCCTTCTTTATTTCTCTATTATTGTTGTTGCTGTTATTATGGTAAAATAAGAGATACAATGGTGGCTTTAAAGTGAGCTACAAAAATCAATGAGTTATTCCCAGATCTTAGAATGACAACAAAAGTTACAGACCCACAAAACCTAACTACAATTACATCTACACATTACAAAAGGGAATTGGTTCACTCCTTACACACAGCGGAAACAATTGCCTATGTTCCCTGTCTAACAAAACACTGGGAAATGCAACTGTTACAGAAAAAAAAATATGGTCATTGATTCATTGGTGGTAAAAATCTACACAACATTTTAAGGAAGACCTAAATTCTGTGAGAAACATATGATATTGCCTTTGCTGGTGGGGAAGGAAAACAAGGAAAGAGCTGCCACCTCCACCTTTTAATCCATAAATCTCTTCAAAAGGCAGGTAACCTGATAGCCTGAAGACTTTTGTGTGGCCTGAGGTGGATATCTGGAAGGTGAATGGAATGTCTTTGCCTTCTCTTCAAAGATTAAGCTGCTAAGAGCATACAGAATGAAAGAACCTATCACTCATGAAGACAACAAATGAAACACAAGAGGAAAATGAGCGTTTTTTCAAGTTTTTTCATGGCGACAGGATACAAAGGAGAGGATCAGAGGGAGCCACTGCTAATGTTTGGGCTGGAATTATATGGTGAGGAAACCAAATTCAAGGAGGGATGCCAATCATTGCCTTCCTATGTTTAGCATACATGAGAACCTTCACAGGCTGTGTTGAACTAAAGATGCTACAAGTCCCATAAGGAAAAAAAAAAGCACCTTATGTGGAACATCAGCTGATTGGCTACAAGTGTTGTGATAATAAAAAGAGAAAGAGTTATTAAGATATGTTCTAGAGGGGTGTGGAGGGGTGTGGAAGGCCCATGCCAAGGCATCCTTTCCCCCTGAAAGACCACTCACAGATGGTATAGTGTAGAATAGAGTTTATTTAGGGCATAGGAGGGGAGTTAACAGAGTAGTAGAGGCAGAGAAAGGTAGAGAGAAATAGGAACAGAGAAGTAGAGACCAGCCATGGCCACATGGAGAGAGTGGGGAAGGAAATGGGAAGAGAGGTAGAGCAAAGGGACAAGAGGCAAGAGAGAGGCAAGAGCTTAAGAGAGCAAGAGAGAGAGGAGGAGCCAAACAGCCCTTTTTATAGTGGGCCAGGCCTACCAGAACTGTGGGGAGGAGCATACCTGACTGTTGTCAGGTATCTGTGGGGGTGGAGTCCAGAAAGAATACCAACAACAAGAATGAACAAAAGGCACTTAGGTACTCCTTGGATAAGAAAATATACAACAGCAGATTTTAAAGCCTGTAGGCAATTCTTTTACTGTCACCAGTGTAGCCGCCAGTGGCCACACCTATGAATGGGTTTTCTGGAATAGGGGTTAAGGTCCTAAATAATTTTGGGATACCGGAAATGTGAAAAGGGTTCATAAAAATTAGACCAACACATGGTGTGTTATCAGTCCGCCATAATTCATTAAATTCTCTTTTGTTACAAGCAAACAGGTAGAATAGGTAAAACAAAACCCCTCCCCCTAGTTTGTCAGCAACTTGGCCCAAACAGCAACTTCTTCTTTAGTCTCTTGAGGTGGGACTTCTGGCATAACTGGAACTTGGAGAAAGGCTTGGCAATTAGCAGGAGGTGGGCAGGCAGGGTCTGAAGAATCAGCCCTCAGCTGTAGGAGGGTCACACACCAGGAGTGAATGAAATACCTCAAATTCCAGAACAACACTAACTTTAAAAAAATGTCATTGGTAGTTTTAATAGACACAAACAGAAGGACCAAAACCAATAAATCAACCAACCAACAAACAAAACCATCAAAGCAGGAAATTCACACAAGGAAGAAGTTTGGCTGCAAGTGGATCTTTCCAGACAGTGATAGATCACCAATAATACATGATCTTTCTGAGAAGACATTGCAATAAGCAATTGACAACAGAAGATAGTTAACCAGAGTATTCTAATACTCCAAGCACAATGCAAGAGAATGCTGGCTTACTCAGTTTGTTCTGTAGTCCAGGCACTTTGTTGCACCAGAACAATATCTACGGCAGTATAAATATCACAGAGCCTGTGAGTTCCCTGGTAAAAGGAGCAAAGTTCTGGTCCTTTCAGTCTTCTCATCACCAACCAGATTATCGAGTGCATGGAGAAGACAAGAATACCCTAAATGTTTCATTATGAAGGATCTGTAGCTCCCTGATCCTAAGTCTTAGCAGTTATGATCCAACTGACTCTTACTGATAATAGTCCCCTTTTTCATGATGAATTGGCATCCTTCCTTGGATTAGATTTCCTCACAGTTCAGGCCTAAACATTATCAATGGCTGCCTCATTGCAATTCTCTCATTTGTTTCCTGTGTGTCCTATGATTAACTATGAACAGCAGGGTGTAGTAGTAGCCTCATATGCTCATGACTCCAACTATATTCTCATTCCAGATCACTCTCATAAACTCCAGAGAACATACATTGAACTCAAGATCCCTACTTACCAGTTAATACATATCTCAAAAATAATGTATTTCAAATGATATTCCTACCCAAATCTTTTGTACTTCAGTTTGTTGGCATAAGAAATGTTTGGAATAAGAATTGTCTGGGATATGTTCATCTTAATTTTTCTCTCATCAGGAAGCAGGAGCTGATGCAGAGGCCATGGAGGGATGTTCCATACTGGCTTGCTTGAGTTCCAGTCCTGACTTCCTCTGGTGATCAATGGCAATGTGGAAGTAAGCTGAATAAACCCTTTCCTCCCCAACTTGCTTCTTGCTCATGATGTTTGTGCAGGAATAGAAAACCTGACTAATACAAATTGGTACCAGCATAATGGGGTATTCCTGTGACAACTTAACCATGTTTTGGGGAGGATTGTGGAAGGACTTTGGAACTTTGAGCTAGAAGAGCCACTGGTTGTTAAGAACTCTGTGGGATGTTCTGTAGGAGATTGGAAGATCATGTTGAGAACAGTGCAGAGATGGAGGCCTGGTGAAACTGCCCGCAGTTTCATGAACGGGGTTCACCTCAGCCAGGAGGGAATAAAGGACCTGAAATAGAGGGTTTGAAATGCAAAGAGAAAACACGAAGCCAAGTTACATCCCAATCAAGGCTCCACTTTACTGAGAATAAACCAGGGTTTTTATAGTCACAGGAGAAACTGAAAACAAGTCTCTAGATTATACTACAAAGAAAGTTCAGGTGCCAAAGTCCCCAGGTTCAGAAGATCTTCAGGTGGTTGGCTGGCTGGCTGGCTGGCATACTCAGGCGGTGGGCTTGCTCAGGCGGCTTCTTCAAAGACAACAGAGAGCATCTGTCTTAGGTCCCAGGTGTTAGCCCCCCAAACAGAGGCTGCCAGGAATCTGGTGGATGACTGAAGTGAAAAGGGAAGGTAACAAATAGCCTGGCTTGTGAAATTTCAGAGGGAAGATTAAAGACTCTTATCAGGGCCATGTTGTATTGATTGTGAAGATTTTGTGGTTTTGGTTAGCTGGGGCTGAAATATCAGCTGTGATTAACAAGATATCAGAACTACTAAATCAAAAACTTTGCATTACTGGGACTATTGAAGCTGGTTAGATGGAGCTAAAAAATTAGCAGTGATTAAAAAGAGACCAGTATCACTGAGGTGACATTTTCTGAGAAGTGCTGAGAGCACAAAGAGGCTGTGCTCCAGAGATAACCAAGGTTGTACCTTGTGCTGCAGCAGGACTTGGTAATGTCTAAGAGTCACCCAGGTGGTACTGGTTTTAAAGGCATGAAGGGGTCATGAAGAGCAGCTGAGGCTCAGCACAGTGAGAGGCCATGGGAGGCCATTGGTGAAGGTGCAGCCTCGGTTTACAATTAATGGCCCAGGACTGAAGGGGTCATGCAAAGGAATTAAGGCTTGGTCCCATGAAGACAGTCTATGAGAGGCTATTGGTAATGCCTTGTTACAGTGAAAGATAGCAATGTATTGGGAATGCCAATACCATGCAATGACCACCAAGAACAGCAGCAGCAGTGGTGTACAGGCATCTGGAGCCTAGAAGACAAGGTATGTGCTACGAAGGGCAGAGCTGGAGAAGTGACCCAAGCCCTTGGAGGAGCCCAGAAGATTGTAAGTTGGATCTGACATTGGTTTTGTTTTTGATTGTGACTGTGCCCTGATATTTTTCCCTCTTGAAGAAAGAAAGTATTTTAGTAGAGTCCACAGTTAAGAGACTTTGAATTTTAAAAGATATTGGACATTTTAAATCGATTGAACTTTTAATATATAAAGACTGTGGGACTTTAGATCTTGGGGATGAATAAGAAACTAAGGGTTAAGGCTTAACAGTGATGTGTTTGTGTGTCAAGTTGTCAAGGGGTCAATTGTACTGGGTGGTTTTGTATATCAACTTGACACAGGCTGGAGTTATCACAGAGAGGGGAGCTTCCGTTTGGGAAGTGCCTCCATGAGATCCAGCTGTGGGGTATTTTCTCAATTAGTGATCAAGGGGGAAGGGCCCCTTGTGGGTGGTGCCATCCCTGGGCTGGAAGTCTTGGGTTCTATAAGAGAGCAGGCTGAGCAAGCCAGAGGAAGCAAGCCAGTAAGGAACATCTCTCCATGGCCTCTGTGTCAGCTCCTGATTCCTGACCTGCTTGAGTTCCAGTCCTGACTTCCTCTGGTGATTAACAGCAATGTGGAAGTAGGCTGAATAAACCCTTTCCTCCCCAACTTGTTTCTTGGTCATGATGTTTGTGCAGGAATAGAAACCCTGACTAAGACAGTACCCTACATTTTGTTGTATACAGGAAACCCACCTCAGTGACAAAGACAGACACTACCTCAGAGAAAAAGCTGGAAAATTATTGTCCAAGCCAATGGTCCCAAGAAAAAAGCTGGAGTAGCCATTCTAATATCGAATAAAATCAACTTTCATCCTAAAGTGATCAAAAAAGATAAGGAGGACACTTTATACTCATCAAAGGTATGATCTACCAAGATGAAGGCACAATTCTGACCCTCTATGATCCAAAACCAAGGGCATATACATTCATACAAGAAATTTTACTAAAGCTCAAAGTACACATTATATTGCATACAATAATAATGGGAGATTTCAACACCCCACTCTCTGCAATGAACAGATCATGGGAACAGAAACTAAACAAAGCCACAGTGAGACTAACAGAAGTTATGAAAGAGATGGATTTAACAGATAACTCTAGTACTATTTATCCTAAAACAGAAAGATATACCTTCTTCTCAGCAACTCATGGTACCTTCTCCAAAATTGACCATATAATTGGTCACAAATCAGGCTCAACAATACAAGATTGAAATAATTCCTTATATCCTATCAGATCACCATGGACTAAGGCTGCTCCTCAATAACAACATAAACAATCGAATGCCCATATACACGTGGAAGTTTAACAGCACTCTACTCAATGTTAACTTGGTTAAGGAAGAAATAAAGAAAGAAATTAAAGACCTTCTAGAGTTTAATGAAAATGAAGCCACAACATTCCCAAACTTATGGAACACAATGAAAGCAGTCCTAAGAGGAAAGCTCATAGCTTTAAGTGCCTCCAAAAAGAAACTGAAGAAAGCATACACTGGCAATTTGACAGCATATTTGAAAGCTCTAGAACGAAAAGAAGCAAATTCACCCAAGAGGAGTCCAAGGCAGGAAATAATCAAACTCAGGGCTGAAATCAACCAAATAGAAACAAAAAGAACTATACAAAGAATCAACCAAGCCAGGAGCTGGTTCTTAGAGAAAAATGACAAAATAGATAAACCCTTAGCCTGACTAACTAGAGGGCACAGAGACATTATCCTAATTAAGAAGATCAGAAATGAAAAGGCATAGCAACAGACACTGAGGAAATCCAAAAAATCATGAGATCCTACTATGAAAGCCTATATACAACCAAACTGGAAAACCTGGATAAAATGGACAATTTTCTAGACAGATACCAAGTACCAAAGTTAAATCAAGATCAGATAAATGATCTAAACAGTCCCATATATCATATGAAATAGAAACAGTCATTAATAGTTTCCCAACCAAAAAAAAAAGCCCAGGACCAGATGGGTTTAGTGCAGAGTTTTATCAGACCTTCAAAGAAGACCTAATACCAATACTCCTCAAACTATTCCACAAAATAAAAACAGAAGGTACACTACCCAATTCGTTCTATGAAGACACAATTACTCTTATACCTAAACCACACAAAGACCTAACAAACAAAGAAAACTTCAGACGAATTTCCCTTATGAATATCAATGCAAAAATACTTGCAAATTCTTGCAAACCAAATCCAAGAACACATCAAAATAATCATCCATCATAATCAAGTTGGCTTCATCCCAGGGATGCAGGGATGGTTCAATTTATGGAAATCCATCAATGTAATTAACTATATAAACAAACTCAAAAAAAATCTCATGATCATATCATTAGATGCTGAGAAAGCATTTAACAAAATCCAACTTCTCTTCATGATAAAAGTCTTGGAAAGATCAGGAATTTAAGGCCCATTCTTAAACATAGTAAAAGCAATATACAGCAAACCAGTAGGAAACATCAAACTAAATGGAAAGAAATTTGAAGCAATACCACTAAAATCAGGGACTAGACAAGGCTGCCCACTCTCTCCCTACCTACTCAATACTGTACATGAAGTCCTAGCCAGAGCAATTAGACAACAAAAGGAGACCAAAGGGATATGAATTGGAAAGGAAGAAGTCAAATTATCACTACTTGCTGATGATATGATAGTATACTTAAGTGACCCCAAATATTCCACCAGAGAGCTCTTAAACCTGATAAACAAAATTCAGCAAAGTAGATGGAAATAAAATTAACTCAGCCGGGCAGTGGTGGCGCACGCCTTTAATCCCAGCACTTGGGAGGCAGAGGCAGGAGGATTTCT
>NW_022196896.1:35257731-35258134 GCF_008632895.1 Mastomys coucha
GATTGGCTGTTCGCTCATTACCCTACGTAATGCCCCGGAATGGGCCGTGACATGGCGTCCTTTTCACTCCATACACATTCGCAAACAGTTCTCCATGCGCATGCGCAAACAGTTGTCCACTAGGAGTTAACAGCAGAAGTAGGTGCCATCCCGCCATGGCGAATGGCTCTCCAGCTTCACGGCTCCCCACAAACATCCTTCACAATAGTCACAAATAAAATAAAATACCTTGGTGTGACTCTAACTAAGCAAGTAAAAGATCTGTTTGACAAGAACTTCAAGTCTCTGAAGAAATCGAAAAAGATCTCAGAAGATGGAAAGATCTCCCATTCTTGAGGATTGGCAGGATTAATATAGTAAAAATGGCCATCTTGCCAAAAGCAATCTACAGATTCAATGCAAT
>NW_022196896.1:35258280-35263671 GCF_008632895.1 Mastomys coucha
AAATGAACCCACAAACCTATGGCCACTTGATCTTTGACAAAGAAGCTAAAACCATCCAGTGGAAAAAAATACAGCATTTTCAACATATGGTGCTGGGCTCAATTGGCAGTTAGCATGTAGAAGAATGCAAATTGATCCATTCCTTTCTCTTGTACAAAGCTAAGTTCAAGTAGATGAAGAACCTCCACATAAAACCAGATACACTGAAACTAATAGAAAAGAAAGTGGGGAAGAGCCTCAAGTACATAGGCACAGGGGAAAATTCACTGAACAGAACACCAATAGCTCATGCTATAAGATCAAGAATTGACAAGTGAGACTTCATAAAATTGTAAAGCCTCTGTAAGGCAAAAGACCTTGTCAATAGGACAAAACAGCAACCAACAAATTGGGAAAAGATCTTTACCAATCCTATATCTGATAGAGGGCTAACATCCAATATATACAAAGAACTCAAGAAGTTAGACTCCAGAGAACCAAATAACCCTCTTAAAAATGGGGTATAGAGCTAAACAAAGAATTCTTAACTGACAAATATTAAATGGCTGAGAAGCACCTAAAGAAATGTGCAGCATCTTTAGACATCAGGGAAATGCAAATCAAAACAACCCTGAGATTCTATCTCACACCGGTCAGAATGGCTAGGATTAAAAACTCAGGTGACAGCAGATGCTGGAGAGGTTGTAGAGAAAGAGGAACACTCCTTCATTGCTGTTGGGATTACAAGCTGGTCTCATCACTCTGGAAATCAATTTGATGGTCCCTCTGGAAACTGGACATAGTTCTACCAGAGGACCCAGCTATTCCACTGCAGGGCATGTACCCAGAAGATGCTCCAACATGTAATAAGGACACATGCTCCACCGTGTTCATAGCAGCCTTATTTATAATAGCCTGAAACTTGAAACAACCCAGATGTCTCTCAACAGAAGAATGGATACAAAAAATGTTGTACATCTACACAATGGAGTACTACTCAGCTATTAAAAACAATGAATTTATGAAATCCTTGGGGAAATGGATGGATCTGGAGAATATCATCCTGAGTGAGCTAATCACAAAAGAGCACACATGTTATGCACTCTCTGATAAGTGGATATTAGCCCAGAAGATCAGAATACACAAAGTACAATCCACAAACCACAAGAAACTCAAGAAGACCAAAATGTGGATTCTTCATTCCTTAAAAGCAGGAGCAAAATACCCATGGAAGGAGTTGCAGAGACTAACTATGGAGCAGAGACTGAAGTAAGGACAATCCAGAGACTGCTCCATCTGGGAATCCTTCCCATATTCAATCATCAACTCCAGAATTGTGGATGCCAGCAAGTGCTGGATGACAGGAACCTGATGTAGCTGTCTCCAGAGAGGCTCTGACAGTACCCAACTAATACAGAAGTAGATGCTCACAGCCATCCATTGGACTGAGTACTGGGTCCCCAATGAAGGAGCTAGAGAAAGGACCCAAGGAGCTGAAGGATTTGCCGCCCCTTAGGAAGAACAACAATATGAACTAACTAATACCCTCAGAGCTCCTGGAGACTAAACTACCAACCAAAGAGTACATATGGACCAATGGCTCTAGCAGCATATGTATAGTAGAGGATGGCCAAGTTGGTCATCAATGGGAGGAGAGTCCCTTGGACCTGTGAAGGTACTTTTCCCCAGTGTAGGTGAATGCCAGGGCCAGTAAGCAGGAGAGAGTGGGGTGTTGAGTAGGGGGTGGGGGGAGGGAACAGGGTTTGTTTGTTTGCTTGTTTTTTATTTATTTTATTTATTTTTTCAGTGGGGAAACTGGGAAAGGAGATATTGTATGACATGTAAATAAAGAAAATATCTAATAAAAAAGGAAAAAGGAAAAAAAGAAAATGAATAAAATAATGTATCTGGGAATATAGAAAAAAAAAGAAAGAAAGTTGGAGAATAAACAATGACTTCAGGGTCCTGCTGCTCTGAACTAACCCCAAGGTCTCCTCTGAGTATAGACTGTTTAGTTTGTTGTGTTGCTGTGCTGTTGTAGAAAAGACCAAACAGGCACATGAAATGGAGATTACCCAAGCTCAGTGTTCAGAGTAAGATAGGCCTCCCTAATCCCTTCCTTAGTAGGGGTTTCTGGAAGTTTCCTATGGGGCGGGGGTGGGGTGGGGTGGGGGGGAAGCAGTAGAGTGCTTTAAGTTGGAATTAATGGGTTATCCTAGTAGGGATATGGAAGACTTTGTAACTGAGAATGATTTCTGAATTGTGTGGACCTGACCCAAGAGGTTTCAGTGAAGAATTTCAATATGTGGCCTAGAGACTGTTTATGTGGTATTTCACTAAGGAATGTGGTATTTTTTTGGCCTTGTATGAAGAATCTGCCTGAAGCTAAGGTGAAGAGACTCAGATTAATTGCATTGACAAAGAAAGTCTCAGAAATACCCATCATAGACTTTGTTCTCTGGTTAAGTCTCATGAAGAGTATTTTGAACAAGCATAGTGAACTTAGAAAGAAAAAATATAAAATATATGGTTCAAGTATTAAACAGGCACCAGGAAGTGAAGTGGAACTGAATTCTATGCTCTAGAAAGAAAGCAGATTAAATGATTTTTGGGCAAGATCCTACTGAGCTAAGTTTCGATCCAGACATGGTGGTACACAGCTTTAATCCCAGGAGACAGGCATGAATATCGGTGAGTTCAAGGTCAATCTACACAGCAAGATCCAGGACAGCCAAGCTTAGGCAGGGAAGGAGTTGGAAAACAGAAAGCTGGTGATAATGTAATTGAACAAGGGGGCGGGGCATGTTCCAGGTACTACAAGCAGCAGAACTCAGAAGCTTTGACCATGTAGCTCTGGCTTTAAAGTGAAAAATAGAAGGGACTACTTAGACTACTGAAACTAGCTAGGTGGAACCAACAAATTAGCAGTTATTAGGAAGAGCCCAGCATCACTGAGGTGAAATCTTCTGGAAAGTGTTTCCTGAGAGCACAAAGAAACTGTATTCTGGAGATAGCCAAGGTTGTAACTTGTGCTGAAGCTGTACATTGCAATATGTAAGAGTCACCTAGGTAATACTAGTTTTGAAGGCATGAAGGGGGAATGAACAGGAGCTGAGGCTTGGCACTGTCAGAAGCCATGGAAGGCTATTGGTGAAGGTAAACCCTTAGTTATAGTTAATGGCCCACGACTGAAAGGGTCATGTAAAGAATTTGAGACTTGACACCATAAAGAGAGGCTATTGGTGAAGCCTAGTTGTAGCAGAAGACCACAGTGAATTGCAGGTGCCAGTACTGTGGGATGATCACCAAGAACAGCAGCAGCAGTGGAGTGGATCATCTGAGCTTAGAGTCCTACAGAACGCAGAACTGGAGAAATAATGCCAGCCCTTTGGAGGAGCCCAAAAGATCATGTGTGGATCCCAGACCATGAAACAAGAGGCTGTTACATTGAAGTTGCCTTGGAGACCTCAAGATTTTAGAGATGCCAGAGCTATAGGGTATCTACTGAGGAAAGCTGCTAACAAGGAGTAGAACTAGCTCAGGAGAAAGAAGTTTGTTGCAGCCAACAAAGATGAAAAAGGAGTTGGAGATCTGAAGATTACTTTGACATCAGACAAGGAGATACAGAGTTTGGATTTTTCCAGCTGATTTTTGCCTTGCTTTGGGGATTACAGTTAAGTGATTGGATGAATCTCAGAAGAGAAGTTGAACTTTGGACTTTTAACATTGTTGAGATTGTAATAGACTATGGAGACTTTGGAAGTTAGACTAAATGTATTTTGCATTCCGGTATGACTAGGTATGGCCCCATAGACTCATGTGTTTGAACAAGCAAGCCTATGGGGGCCAGGGAGTGGAATGTCATGGCTTGAATATGCTTGGCCCAGGGAGTAGCACTGTTTGTACGTGTGGCTTTATTGGGTTAGATTTTTCACTTTGGGCATGGATTTTAAGACCTTCATTCTAGCTGCCTAGAATTCA
The DNA here is from genome assembly GCF_008632895.1 of Mastomys coucha. NCBI lineage: Eukaryota > Metazoa > Chordata > Mammalia > Rodentia > Muridae > Mastomys > Mastomys coucha. The sequence continues at coordinate 35,262,241 of NW_022196896.1, forward strand.
ATATTCTGCTAGCAGCCTTCCAATAAAGATGTAGAAGTCTCAGCTCTTCCTATACCATGCCTGCCTGGATGCTGCCATGTTCCTACCTTGATGATAATGGACTCAACCTTTAATCCTGTAAGCAGCTTGTTTTTATAAGAGTTGTCTTAGTCATGGTGTCTGTTCATAGCAGTAAAATCCTAAGATATCATTCTATTAGATTTACTGTATCTGATTTTGTGTTGAGATCTTTGATCCACTTGGACTTGAGTTTTGTGTAGGGAGATAGATATGGGTCAATTTTTATTTTTCAATAAGGAGACATCCAGTTAGACCAGCATCATTTGTTGAAGGTGCTTGCTTTTTGCACTACATGATTTTGCCTTCTTTGTCAAAAATCAAGTGTCCATAGGTATCTGGGCTTATTTCAGGGGCTTTGATTTTATTTCATTGATCATCCTGTCTGTTCCTATACCAATGCCATGCAGTTTTTATGACTATTTGTCTGTAGTATAGCTTGAGGTCAGGAATGGTGATAATAGTTCATTTATTGTTTAGGATTGTTTTAGCTATCATTTTTTGTTGTTTTGTTTTGTTTTTCCACATAAAAGTGAGATTGTTCTTTCAATGTCTGTACAGAATTGTATTGGAATTATGGTGGGGACTGCACTGAATCTGAAGATCGTTTTTGGTAAGATGCTCATTTTCACCATGTTAATCCTACCAATCCATGAGCATGGGAGATCTTTCCATCTTCTAATATCTTCCTCAATTTTTTCTTCAGAGACTTGAAGTTCTCGTTATATGGTTCTTTCTATTGATTCACTAGAGTTACAAGATATTTTACATTATTTGTGGTTGTTGTGACCCTAATTTCTTCCTTGACAACTTATCCTTTCTATAAAGAAGAGCTACTTATTTCTTTGGAGTTAATATTTTTTATCCAGCCTCTTTGCTGAAGGGGTTATCAGCTGTAGGAGTTTTGTGGTAGAATTTTGAGGGTCACTTATGTATGCTATCATATTATCCCCAAATAGAGATACTTTGACTTCTTCCTTTCCAATTTGTATCCCATTGATCTCATTTTGTTGTTTTATTGCTCTACCTAGAACTTCAAGTACAATACTGAATATACAGGGAGAAAGGGGACAACCTTGTTTTGTCTCTGACTTTAATGGAATTGCTTTCAGTTTCTCTCCATTTTCTCCAGTTTGGTGTTAGCTATTGGCTTGCTGTATGTTGCCTTTTTTATGTTTAGGTATGCATCTTGTATCCTGATTAAGACTTTAAACATAAAGAAGTGTTGGATTTTGTCAAAGGATTTTTCAACATCTAAAGAGATGATAATGTGACTTTTTGAATTTCCTCAATGTTGTTACCTCTATCTTTTCATATGTAATTTTGTTAATTTGGATTCTCTCTCTCTCTCTCTCTCTCTCTCTCTCTCTCTCT
>NW_022196896.1:35263706-35276182 GCF_008632895.1 Mastomys coucha
ATGCGCGGGTACACACACACACACACACACACACACACACACACACAGAGCCTCATATTTAATATGCATTAAACAGTGTGATGTCTATGCCACTTTCAAAAGTCCACATTGCTAATGCCTCCCCTCTTGTAATCCTGAGTTATTACTTACTAGCATCTCTATTTCATCTTTGCTACCCTAGACCCAAACAAGGAAGGGGGGTCCCTTGGGGCTGCTCTTCCACAGGCCTTGCATGGTTGTGTGCTCTCCCTTCTCCAGCTCTCAAGCCTGATTATTCTGCTCCTCTGGCATGGCCGTTCTAAATCCTTTTTCTTCCCTGGGTTCCATTGCCTGGGAAATCTAAAGTCCCACCTCTGTCTCCCTGCCCATATATTGGCTGTCAGCAACTTTATTTACCAATTAGAGCCATCTAGGGGCAGGGACCCATGGCATCTTAGATGTGGGTGTGTGAATTCCCAATTAACATAATATAAATTGACAATATTGTTCAATTTCCATGAGTTTGTAGGTTCTCTGTTTTCTCTGTTCTTGTGGAATTACAGCTTTAATTTGATTGTGGTCTGATAAGAAACAAGTGATTATTTCCATTTTTTATCTGGTGAGGTTCTCTCTGTGTCCCAGTATATGTTCAATTTTGGAGAAGGTTCCATGACGTGCTAAAAAGACAGTATATTCTTTTGTGTTTAGTGAAATCTTCTGTAGATTCTTTTTTGGGGGGTATTTAATTCATAATTTCTGTTGGTTTTATTATTTCTCTGTTTCATTTCTGTCTCAATGACTGTCCAATATTGAGAGTTGGGAATTGGAGTTTTGCACTATTAATGTGTGAGGTACAATGTGTGATTTTAGCTTTAGTAGTGCTTCTTTTCAGGATGTGGGTGCCCATAACTTTGGGGTGTAGATGAGACATCATCTTGGTGGATTTTTTTCCATTTGTTGAGTATTAAGTGTCCTTCTGTACCTGTCTTGATTACTTCTGGTAGAAAGTTTATTTTATTCCATATTAGAATGACTATTCCAGCTTGTTTCTTGGATCTATTTGCTTGGAAAATCTTTTTCCAGCCCTTTACTCTGAGGTGATGTCCATCCTTATTGCTGATAAGTGTTTATTATATGTAGCAGAATGATGTGTCCTTTTCTCACATCCATTCTCTTAACCTTTTTATTTGGTTAATTGAGTCCATAGATGTTGAGAGATATTAATGACCAACAATTGTTCATTCTTGTCATTTTGATGTTGATGGTGGTTGTGTTTGTGTGTATGTGCTTTCTTTTTTGTTGTTTTATTTGGCTAGTGTGGGGTTATTTCTTTCCTGTGGGTTTTTTTTTTTTTGGAGGGGGTGGGGAGTACAATTAACCTCCTTGTGTTGGTGTTCCAGGTCCTAGTTTTACTCCTAGTATCTTCTGTAGGCCTGATTTGTGGATAGATATTGTTTAGATTTTGTTTCATCATAGAATATCTTGTGTTTTCCATCTATGGTGATTGAAAATTTCACTAGGTACAGTAGTCTGTGCTGACATCTGTGGCCTCTTAGAGTCTGCAAGATGTCTTCCAGGCTCTTCTGGCTTTTAAAGTCTCTGGTGAGAAGCCAGGTGTAATTCTTATAGGTCTGCCTTTATGTGTTACTTGTCCTTTCCCCCTTGCATCTTTTAATATTTTCTTTTGTACATTTAGTGTTTTGGTTATTATGTGGCAGTAGGATTTTCTTTTCTGGTTCAGTCTATTTGATACTCTGTAAGCTTCTTGTATATTTAAAGGAATCTCTTTAGGTTAGGAAAATTTTCTTCAATGTTTTTGTTGAAAATATTTCCTGGGCTTTGTAGCTGGGAATCTTTTTCTTCTTTGATTCCTATTATTCTTAGGGTTTGACCTGTTCTTAGTGTCCTATACTTCATGGATGTTTTGTGTCAGGAAGTTTTTAGATTAATATTTTCTTTGACTGATGTACTGATTTCTTCTATCATATCATCTACTCCTGAGATTCTCTCTTCCATCTCTTATATTTTGTTTGTGATGCTTACATCTGTATTTTCTGTTCTTGTTTTCAGGTTTTCTGTTTCTGGTATTCCCTCAATTTGTGTTTGCTTTATCACTTCTACTTCTGTTATCAGGTCTTGAACAGTTTTATTCATTTCCTTCACCTATTTGACTGTATTTTTCTGTATTTCTTTGAGGGATTTATTTATTTCCTCTTTAAAAGCATCTATCATCGTCGTAAATTGGATTCGAGTTCACCTTCTTGTGTTTTAGCCATGTTTTGATATCTAAGGATTGCTTTAGTAGGATAGCTGGGTTCGAGTGATGCCATATTGCCCTGGCTCTTGTTCATTATGTTCTTTTGCTGGTCTTTAGTTATCTGGTTGTCCCTGGGTTTGGCTGGATAGGATTCCTAGGAAAGGTAGGTAGAGTCATGGGCCTGACAGTGGAGTTCAGGAACAGGACACCATTTACCTCTCTGTTGGCTCCACCCCAGGTGGTTCCTGCAGCCCTGCATACTCCTTGAGAATGCAGGCAGAGCTGTGGGCCAGTTGACACAGATTAGGGAAGAGGGCACAAATCACTTCTGCTGGCTGTGCCCCAGGAGGGCTCAGCAGGCAGGGAATTCATGGGGGAAGTGTTTAACCTGCATTCCCTTCTTAGGAATGGCCTGGATGATGGGAGTAACAAAATTTTGAGGATGGAAATTAGAAAGTATTTTTTTGGGAGTGGAGGAACTAGACCAAGAGAGATAGGCTTCTAAGAAAACATACTATCTCTTGTTTTACAGTGTGATGTGTAGTCCACACTAATTTTTAAAAATAAAACAAACTACACATGTATACACAGGTGCCTGCCTGGGCAAAGAGAAACAGAATGCTTTCCCAGTTTTAGTATCATCCCTCTTTGGGAATTGGCAGGTGACATTATTAACACCTCTGAGGGGAAGTTTTGTTAGTTGACAGAACATTGTGGACTAACATGCAATGTTCTACTTGAAAGTATTGTTTCAGTTTCTCTTTCTATAGTTTTAGAGAAACATCATTGAAATTTGAAAGAAGCCCCTTTATCAAAATAAGAGGGTCCTGCCTGAACATAAGGCATTCCTCAGAAACTACTGAATCAGCCTGCAGACTCTCTACCAACCCTTTATAGTAAAAGCCTATTCTCAAATTCTCTAGACTTTTCCACTTTCGAGTGAAATTAAATTTTCCTGGAACTGAAAGCATGAAACAAGCCAATCACTTGTTTCAGGTGCTCCTACAGTGAGGAATAGGAACATAAAGTTTATTCTGCCTGAAGTGAACACCAAAAAGATCTGAATACCAGACACTAAAAAGATTTTTTACTGAGCAAAATCATGAAAACTTCTGCTGAAGCCTGGAAAAATTCCTTTAGCAATCATAAATATGAAAATAATGTACAGTTAACTACTTTGTGGAGAGCAGAAGGGGTTTACATTCATGCTCATGCTTCTCTACTTGGCCTGATCTACTGTATAATTTGTTAGTGTGTGTCTTAGTTAGAGATTTACTGCTGAGGCCAGACAGAGTGACTAAGGTGACTCTTATAAGGGCAACATTTCATTAGGTCTGGCTTAAAAGTACATGGTCCAATCTGTTATCATCAAGGTGGGAGCATGAAAACATCTAGGCAAGCATGGTGCAAAAGATGCTGAGTGTTTTACATCTTCATCTGAAGGCTGCTAAGAGAAGACAGGCTCCCACATTAAGAGGAGGGTCTCATTGCCCACCTCTTCAATGACATACTTCCTCCAACAAGGCCACACATACTTCAACAAGGCCACACCTCCTAATAGTGCCACTTCTTCGGTCCAGGTGTATTCAAACTACCATATAGGATAATTCAAATGCATGAAATTATGGGGGCTATACTTAGACATAGCATAATAAAAAATACATTTAGTTCAACTTTTCCAAAGTCCTCGTAGTCTATAGCAATCTCAGCAATGTTAAAAGTCCAAAGTTCAAAGTCTCTTCTGAGATTCATCCAATCACTTAATTGCAATCCCAAAAGCAAGACAGGAAACCAGATGGACAAACTCCAACCTCTACACCTCCATGTCTGTCTTAGTCAGGGTTTCTATTCCTGCACAAAACATCATGAGCAAGAAGCAAGTTGGGGAGGAAAGGGTTTATTCAGCTTACATCCACATTACATCGCTTGGTGCCCCTTTACTATTAATTAATGGTTTATCACCAAAGGAAATCAGGGCTGGAACTCAAACAGGTCAGGAACCAGGTAGTGATGCAGAGGCCATGGAGGAATGTTCCTTACTGGTTTGCTTCCACTGGCTTGCTCAGCCTGCTCTCTTATAGAGCCCAAGACTTCCAGCCCAGGGATGGCACCACCCACAAGGGGCCCTACCCCCTTGATCACTAACTGAGAAAATGCACCACAGCTGGATCTCATGGAGGCACTTCCCCAACTGAATCTCCCCTCTCTGTGATAACTCTAGCCTGTGCCAAGTTGACACACAAAACCAGCCAGTACAATGTCTGATGGCAAAGTAGTATTCATATCTCCAACTCCTTTTTCATCTTTGTTGCAACAAACTTCTTTCTCCTAAGCTGGTTTCCACTCCCTGTTAGCAGCTTTCTTCTGCAAGTATCGTAAGCTCTGACATCTTTAACATCTTGGGGTCTCTAAGTCAACCTCAACTTCACAGCTTTTTGTTTCACTGTTTGGAATCCACACATGATATGGGCTCCTTCAAAGAGCTTGAGACTTTTCTCCAGCTTTGCTCTCTATAGCACTCTAGGCTCTGGTTAACTCAACTCCACTGCTGCTGCAGTTTGTGGTGATCATCCCATGGTACTGGCATTTGCAATACACTGGGGTCTTCTGCTCCAACTAGGCTTCACCAATAGCCTCTCATAGGCTCTCTTAATTGTTCCAAGCCTCAAATCCTTTGCATGATCCCTTCAGTCCTGGGCCAACTGCAACTGAGTTTGCACCTTCACCAGTGGCCTTCCATGGCCTTTGAAACTAGTACTACCTGAGTGACTCTTACATATTACTAAGTACAGCTTCAGTACAAGGTACAACCTTGGCTATCTCTGGAACACAGCTTCTTTGTAATCTCAGAAAACACTTTCCAGAAGATTTCACCTCAGCGATGTTGGTCTCTTCTTAACCACCATTAATTTCTTAGCTCCAGCTAACCACCATCAATCATTCCAGTAGTCCCTCCTATTCTTGACTCTAAAGCCAGAGCCACATGGCTGAAGCTGCTGTGTTCTCTTGCTCGCTGGGGCTAGTACACCCCGCCCCGCCCCCACTATTCTCAGCTTTCTGTTTTCCAGCTCCCTCACTGTCTAAATATGGCTGTCCTGGAACTTGCTCTGTAGATTGACCTTGAACTCAGTGTTCTGCATGTCTCTGCTTCCTGGAATTAAAGGTGTAGAGCGCCATGGAGTTAAAGGTGTAGAGCGCCATGGAGTTAAAGGTGTAGAGCGCCATGGAGTTAAAGGTGTACAGCGCCATGGAGTTAAAGGTGTACAGCGCCATGCCTAGATTTAAGCTTCTTTTCTCCTCAACTTGCTTTGTCCCAGGCTAGCCTTGAACTCAGAAATCTGCTTGGTGCCCCTTTACTATCAATTAAACTATATTTGTATTTTTTTTTCCATTTTAAGCTTGCTATGCTTGATCAGAATGTTCTTCATAAGACTAAACCAGAAAACAAAGTCTCTGCTGGGTTTTTTTTTTCCCAGACTTCCTTTGTCTATGAAATTAATATTTACTTTACCTTAGCCTCAGGCAGACTCTTCAGATAAGGTCAAATAGCAGCCACATTCTTCACGAAAATACCACAAAAACAGTCACTAGTCCACATACTAAAATCCTTATCCACTGAAACCTCTTGGGCCAGGTCTACACAATTCAAATCACTATAAGCAACAAAGCCTTCCAAATTCATACTAGGATGGTCAATTAAGTCCCACTTAAAGCATTCCACTGCTTCCAAATCCAAATTTCCAAAACAAAATCATGATCAGGCTTATCATAGCAATACCCCAATTCCCTATATCAACTTCTGTCTTAGAGTTTTACTACTGTGAACAGACACAATGACCAAGGCAACTCTTACAAGGATAACATTTAATTAGGGCTGCTTATAGGTTCAGAGGTTCAGTCAATTACCATCGAGGTGGGAGCATGGCATCATCCATACAGGTGTGGAGCAGGAGGCGCTAAAAGTTATGTATCTTCATCTGAAGGTTACTAGAAGACTGGCTCCCACATGGTTAGGAGGCAAGTACTCAAACGAGGCCACACCTAATAGTGCCATTCTCTGAACCAACCATATTCAAACCACCTTAGTGTGGATACCTTATTACATTGTCTGATAATTTATTTACTAATGCCAAAGAAATAGACCTTTTCTAAGTATTTTGCATATGTGCTCACATATGCATATGGTTTGCATACATTTATAGTAATGAGTATTGTTATTTCATTTTACAAAGGAAAAGTAAAACTCAGAGAAACTAAGAGGTATCTCTAATATTTTGTAACTGAACTGAGTGATGGAGGCAGGAGTTGATCCTAGTCTATACATTTTTATTTCTGGATCTGTAATTTTACATTCCACTCTTTCTTTTATCACAGAAGACAAAATACAAGACAAAGCCTAGCCTGTTCAATATCTCTGCTTCTTTAGTCATATCTTCCCTTACCAAGATTTAATTACCATTGTACAAAATCATTCTTCCCCAAATCCAAACTATACAGCTTTAGTAGACCAAGACAGTATATTTTTATTCTGCTAAAAAGTTCAGAATAAATTAAGGAAGCTCAACTGGTAAAGATTAATAAAAATAAAGTTTTTATTATCATTACTAAAAAATCCAATATAGATAACTCAGTTTGCTTCGTGCTCAGGTCAGTTCTTTGGGAATCCTTCCCAGAGGTAAAAATAAACACCTGAGCAATATTGCTTCCTGTCCTGGGTTAGTAAAGACATGAAAGTAGGAAAGAAGAGTCCCAGCCTGGGGATGAGGTGACAGAAGTCCCATCTCTAGCAGAGGAAGGAGGCTATTAGAAATGGACAGTTTTCTTTAAGGGTGTGGCCTCTGGTAGGTGAATTCCACTCCAATGGATAGTCGAGCATCTTAAAGAATACTAGCAACATTCGACCTGATGTGTCAAACAGAGCAGAGGACACATAGTGGGTGGGTAGAGAATAGGAGGATGAACCTGAAAGGGGTTGGAGGAAAGGTATGTAAAAGACATCCTTAGCACTGGTAGACATTTTTAAAATGTATGTGTATGTATGTGTATGGGGGGGTATATGTGTACATGCACACATACAAGTGTATCAGAGGACAACTTGTGGAAGTACATTCTTTCCTTCCACCATATGGAATCTAAGAATCAGAAGTCAGTCTTTGTGGCAAATGACTTTATCTGCTGAGGTAGCTTATGGATCTTTATCATCAGACTCTTAATCGATTAAATTCAGAAGGCCATTAAATCTGTTTTCTTGCCTTTGGCTAGTGTTATGCTGTTTAAATACCTATCACCATGACTCATAATTTTTAAGGTCAAACTGCAAAAATAACGAACAAAGTATGACTCAAGAGCCTTTGTCTTCTGTGTTGGGGAGCAGCTGCCCTTGACATGGGTAAGTTGCTGTGCTCCATCTGGCAAGAAGTAATAAAGATTTCAGTTTTGGCCTAAAGCTACTTTTCATAAAAGAGACATCTTTGTGCTACTTGCTTCAGGATGACTACTCTGATTCTCCTAAAGGAAAAACAAATGAGAGATGTCAGAAATGTGTTTTCATTTTGTGGTGGAGAAGTCCTCCTCCACACTACAAAAGTTTTACAACTTGCAAAAAGCTTTTGTTCATGTCACCTCATTGGACCCTTAACTACTTAGCTTTCAAGACAGTCAGGGAGAACATTAGTCATGGTCTTTTTGCAGAGGGATCACTGAGGTTCATGAAGACCAGATAGAGTTTTGAAAACCTCACAAAGGTAAGAGAGAAATTGGGCTTGGTAGAATATACTTATGATCACATCACCTGGGAGACTGTTAGTTTAGTCAGAGGACTGAAAGTTCAGGGCTACAGTAGACTACATATGGGGATCCTGTCTCCAGGAAAGTAAAAGATAGATCTAGGGATGATGTGAATGGAGTCATCCCTTGCTGCCACCAAATAACATTAACCAGTAAAGCCCAGTATTGTAATCTATAAAATGATGCTTTATTCTTAAAGGGAGAGATTGGCCTAGTTGAAAACTTCCAATGTATTCCAACAGTTGAAATATCTCATGTCATCAAACTGATATGCATAGGAGTCTGTTCAACAATGGATCTATGAATAAATAAGTGAATAGCCCTTGTTTGAGCTAAAGCCTAACATAAGACACTCAAAAATGGTTACTTTTCAATATCATGGACTAACAACGAAGCAGTACTCATGGGAGTTAACTTTCTCCTTACTAGAGTTTCAGTTTATCTCTGAAAAATGAAAGAGATAATTTTATTGGTCAACGTAATTATAGTTGGTCAATATTAACAATCTTAATTTATAATTGTCTGAGTTTTACATAAATAATTTTAGCTTCATCACCTATCAAAAATATTTATTTGCTTCAATTAGTCAATTTACATTTTGTAGCTATGTTCCTTAAGTTAGGAAAGATATCAGGTTACAGGAGACAGGACCTGCACTAAGAGTTGCAATCAAAAGCTAGCATAGCCATACTTAAGAAGAATCAGTTTATTGTAAGGAAACTTAGCCAGAAGAGGTTGCCTCCCAGTAAGGTGCCTGGAATGTGAGGAGAATTGTGTCCCAGATGAGTCCTCTGTGTCTCTTTCTGTCTCTCTCTGTCTTTCTGTCTCTGTCTCTGTCTCTCTGTTTCTCTTCTCTCTTCTGTCTCTGTCTCTCTCTGTCTCTCTCTGTCTCTCTGTCTTTCTCTGTCTCTGTGTCTCTGTCTCTCTGTGTCTCTCTCTGTGTCTGTGTCTGTGTCTGTGTCTGTGTCTGTGTCTGTGTCTCTGTCTCTGTCTCTCTCTCTCTCTCTCTCTCTCTCTCTCTCTCTCTCGGAGTCACAAACCAGGGACCATGTTTGTCTTCCCTTTACCATATACCCTGAAACTAGGGAGACCATTAATATTACCAATTGGTCTTGTAGGTATATGCTTATGTGAAGTCAACTTGCTCTGGGCCTCACTTCACCCAATAACAATGTTGACAATTTGGCACATGCTGCCTGACACTTGCTTTGGATCCATGGCTACCAAGCAACACTAGTAATCCATAGTTTTCAAGTTTTGATGAGGGGTCGGTGGGAGAGGGCGGGGTGGCAGGCATGGGGAGGGGGGAGGCAACAGGGGTTTGTTTTTGTTTGTTTTTTTGATTTTTGGAGGGGAAACTGGGAAAGGAGAAATTCGCATGTAAATAAAGAAAATATCTAAAATAAAAAAAAAAAAAAAAAAAAAAAAGAAAATTCCTTTAATTTAGCAAAATGGTTTAGGACAGCCTAGACAACTAGAACAAAGCTTCTACGTACCTGACTGAGCGGAGTTTGTGTACTGAACATGGTCTTTTTTTGAACACATTTGACATGGTTTAATAACTTCCATTGTCCTTAAAATTGTACCAGTCTTTCCTCTTCTAGGTGTGTGTCTTTCTGGAATGATTAAAAATGATAGTTTTGATTATAAATGATAATCAGACATGAGTTTAGTCTATTTTTTATTCATTAAAATTCTTCCAATAGTGAATATCTTGAGGATCTAAAATTGATTTACCAATATACTTTATTATGCACATCATTTCCAGAAAGCTCTGTTAGCATCTACAATGCTATGTTTATACTTTCATGTATACATAGTAGCATTACCTGCCATATATGAATAAGATAGCTATAATACTAACCAGACAGCACCCTGGAGTAAAAATTTTATTAACTGCCATAAAATATACTCATATATGCGTGCACTCCATTAGCAATAGAGTATGTTACAGACAATGTTCATATAGTTTCAAAATCCTTTTGAGGACACAGACACAGACAAATATGTCACTACAGTATCTTAAGTTCTCTAGAAAAATGGTGCCAATGGGATAAACAGTTAAGAGATTAGCTCATAAACATCTTACGAATTTACTAGAATCATGTCTTTCTAATTATCACCATCTGAAGTTATTCGAGTAGGTCTCTTGCATGGTTCCCCTCTGAGAAATGCCTTGGTCAGTTTTCTGTACATAAAGATTTCCATGTCTGCACTTAGATTATGTGAAAGACAGCAGTCAAAAAAGAATTGGTAATTGTTCATTTGTGGTAAAAGAGACAAAACATCAATGTTCATATAAGCAATGTGTAAATTGGAAGTTATTATTTCAATCTGTGTTTTAAATAGCTAAAGTAAAACATCTATCATAGTGTATATCACATACTAAATATAAAAAAATGAAATTCTGCATTTTACTCATAACTATCCTACATGTAGTGTGACATAAATGTACTGTTGTATAGATGAAAGATATTAACTATGGAGCAAAGAAAGAGGGTCCTAAGAAACAGCCCAGACCTTGTTCCTGTTTTCATAGCCTCAAAAGTTATTATATAACCCCAGCTGCTGTTTCCATGATAAAAGCTCAATTTCAAAAATGGCAGTGTTTTTAGAATATCTTGAGTTGTCATAAGGTCACCAAATATAAAAAATATTAATAAAAAATAAAAGCAAGAAAACCAAACTAAACCAAATAACAAACAATTTCAACTTCATCTTGATATTGGTGTTTCTGGAAAGTCAAAGTGTCCTTCTGTAATTAAATGTCCTTGAAGCTACAGATGGGCTGGTTTACCTTTGTCAGAAGTTAAGGCACCAGGACATTTCCCTAATTGCCATGTATACACTGATGGAAAGTGTTCATCTTCAAAAAAACATGGCATCATTATAATGTTGCTTAGGTAGCAGTTTTGATGCCTGTACTATGAAGCTTTCGAGAGGACCATAGGAAGAAATACGCTAAATGAGAGTGCTCCACCATGATTTGAAAAAGCAAAAAAGGTCATCTTATCCCATAAGTATGTCACCAATCCCATAAATATACATAAAATTTCTTTAAAATTCAGAGAGTACTCATTATCTTGTATATGAATAACCCACTTCAATTTCTATTTGGAGCTATGCTTTGCCAAATAAACTTCCTAATTGTTTATATCTCTCTACTGATTTCTTTCCAGAAGACATTAACAGAGGAACACCCCCCTCCAATGGTGCCTAAAGATACACTTAAAAACCCATGCTCTCATCTTCCAATACTTTTGAATAAAAAGTCTGTACAGTTCATAGTCAACAATAATATTATTTTAATAGAAATATTTCATTTCTTATACTATAGAGTTGAAGATAGAGAAAAGAGAAGTTTGTCATTGTCTGTATCAGATGTTATAATTGAGCACAGCTGCAAGCTACAGCCAATATTTCTTCTGAAATTAAAAGAGCTTTTATTGATATAAATGTCCAACATTTTAAAATTTCCATTTTGTTCTCTCTCTCTACTTTTAAAGGAGGTTGTGACATCCTAAGAATACAGCATCATTAAATCAACCATTATATTCAACTGAAGTTTTTTTTTTTTGCATAATAGCTTAATTATATCAATCAGTGAAATTCTAATCAGCCTAATGTGGTTATCATGATGACCCAAATAATTGGAAATAGACAAGATAGCAGGCTCTATCTACTTTTGCTGTCTCTCTTTATTGAACAAGAGCATTTAAGTAGTCACTGCCATAATAAGCAAAAACTCTGAGTATGTTTCAAAAGATTAAGCATGGAGAGAGCACTGAGAAAACAGTTGTTCATCAGTTTTAACACAGTTTGGGCCATCTCTTCCATCAGGTTGCAATGTTAGAAATCAATGAATTTAAGCACTATGTATAATCTCATCTACTTCATTCTTGCAGAACTCAGAGAATTAATTTATATGCATGTACTAAACTTGCTTAATTGGAAAACAATCAGAGTGTAAATTTTAGGAAAGAAAGTATTTTTGAATTGTGAATGTGTATTTGGAAATAATACAGAGACTCCAGAGCCCTTATTTATCTCATTTTGACATTGAGAGTATTTGTTAGAATTCCCATTAAACTATATCATATTGAGCTTACAATTTTACATCTTGGAAAGGAAAATCTGCAAAATTTATTGTTTTGTTTGCACAATGTTTTCATGTTCTGGGTAAAGATTATCCTTGTATTATTCAAATGCTGATTTCTCTGTTCTCATATCTTCTTATAATCTGTACATGGGTTTGTAATGCTCGTTCTAAGAATGTCTGGTCTCATGTTTATGTAAACATTGCTCCCAATTTATTCTCTGACTTGTCAATAAAATCAGATCAGCCAATGGCTGGGTAGAAAAGAGAATAGTCAGCCAGAAGAGCAGAAGAGCAGGAGGAGGAGGAGAGGAGAGGAGAGGAGAGGAGAGGAGAGAGAGAGAGAGAGAGAGAGAG
>NW_022196896.1:35276192-35286184 GCF_008632895.1 Mastomys coucha
GAGAGAGAGAGAGAGAGAGACAGAGACAGAGACAGAGAGACAGAGAGACAGAGAGGCAGAGAGACAGAGACAGAGAGACAGAGACAGAGAGACAGAGAGGGATGGAGGGAGGGAGGGAGGCAGGGAAGGAGGGAGGAAGGGAGAGAGAGAGAGAGAGAGAGAGAGAGAGGCTTCAGACATGAGGAAAGGGTTCTGGAGACACTGTGGACTAACACACCTGAAGCCATGGAGCCAGATGAATACTAAAATTCAAGTATTTCAGGAATTTTTGGCTGAGGGGAAAAGGAAGTATAGCCAGATTAATTTAGAGGATTAGAATAGATCAATGAGTGCCCAAGTATTTTGCAGTAAAGTGTGGTTAAATAAACCTAGTAGTTTCTGATTCATTCATTTGGTGTAAAGGTCAATGATTCACCAAAGAATAATTCCCTAGACTCAAAGAGTATGTAAAAGCAAAGAAATCCAGCATGCTGGGGTCTACCATCTATCAAGATGGAGGCAACCCAATGAGCTCACAGGCCTGATTTAAAACACATAGGGGAGGTGTAGGTAACTTCTATCTTAATCTGTTGGTTCTATCTCTAGGGACATTCCAAGACCACTTCTGTGGCATGGGAGCTAGAAACTTTTGCTGGGGAAGTCTCAAAACTTACTGAGGAAGTCTGGAAACTGTTGCTGACCCATTGCCCTTGTCTCAGGCCAGCTTCTGATGTCAGGGCAGTTTGTGACTGGTTGCCTAAAGCCTGGGGTTTTTCAGTAACTGACTTGCCTGGACTTGCCTGGATGTGCCCAGTTCTTGGAAACAGAGTTAGGCCTAGTCTCCTTAATGGCCAATTTGAAGCCTGCTATGAAGTCAGCAAAGCCTGTCTCATTGGAAGGTAGCCTGGGAAAGAGAAAAAAATATATACCACTTTAAAAATTACTTTTACATTGTTTAAAATATGCTAAAAAAACTTCTCAAAATCTATTCACATTGTTTTTTTATTGTTAAATTATTTTTATTTATTTACATTCCAAATATTCTTCCCCTTCCTGGTCCCCCCTCCCAGAATTCTTCAACCCTCCCCCTCCCCTTTGTTTCTGAGAGGGTACTCCCTTACTCACCCAACCACCTATCCTTACTTCACTCCTCACCAGCACTCTCCTTTCCTGGGGCATCAAGTTTCTATAGGATCAAGCACATCCTCTCCCACTTTGGCCAGACAAGCAATCCTTTGCTACATATGTTCTGGGGGTCACAGACCAACCCATATATGCTCTGTGGTTGGTGGTTTAGACTCTGGGAGCTCTAAGTGGTGCAGTTGATTGATACTATTGTTGTTCCTATGGGGTTGTCATCCCCTTCAGCTCCATCAGTCCCCCTAACACCTCTATAGGAGTCCATGCTTAGTCCAATGGTTGGCTATAAGATCTGCATTTGTCTCAGTTAGCTGTTGGTAGAAGCTCTCAGAGGACAGCCATGCTAAGCTCCTGTCTGCAAGCACAACATGATGTTAGTAATAGTGTCAGAGTTTGGTGCCTATACATAGGATGGTTCCCAAACTGGACCAGTCACTAGATGGCCTTTCCTTCAGTCTCTGCTCCATTTTTGTCTCTGCATTTCCTTTAGACTGGAACAATTCTAGGTCAAAAATTTTGGTGGCTCCATGCCTTACCTGGGAGCCATGTCTATTTACTAGAGGTGATCTCTTTCTTGTAGACCAATTCTCAAAGAGCAATTCTCAACTTCATATGGAAAAACAAAAATCCCAGGATATCTAAAACAGTTCTGAACAGTAAAAGAACTGCTGGGGGGATCAGCATCAATAACCTCCATCTGTACTACAAAGCAATAGCGATACAAATTGCATGGTACTGGTACAGAGACAGACGTGTCAATCAATGGAACAGAATTGAAGACCCAGAAACAAACCCACACACCTATGGACACTATATCTTTGACAAAGAAGTCAAAGTATACTTTACAAAAACAGAAAGCATCTTCAACAAATGGTGCTAATCTAACTGGCAGTCCACACATAGAAGAATTCAAGCTGACCTATATTAATCATCTTATACAAAGTTCAAGTGTAAGTGGATCAAGGGTCTCCACATAAAACCAGACACACTGAGTCTAATAGAAGAGAAAGTATGAAATACCTCAAACAATATTGGCCAAGGGGAAAATTTCCTGCACAGAATACCAATCGCTCAGGTTCTAAGATCAACAATTGACAAATGAGACCACATGAAACAACAAAGCTTCTGTAAGGCAAATGACAATATCAAAAGGACAAAGCAGTAACCTATACATTGGGAAAAGATATTTACTAACCGTACATCCAACAGAGGGCTAATGTCTAAAATATACAAAGAATTCAAGAAGTTAGATTCAAAAAACCAAATAACCTAATTTAAAAATGGGGTACAAAGCTAAACAGATAATTCTCAACAGGGAATCTCAAATGACTAAGAAGCACTTAAAGAAGTGTTCAGCATCCTTACTCATCAGGGAAATGCAAATCAAAACAACCCTGAGAGTCTACCTTATACCAATCAGAACAGCTAAGGTCAAAAACTCAGGTGACAGCAGATGCTGGCAAGGATGTAGAGAAAGAGGAACACTCCTCCATTGTTGGTGGGATTGCAAGCTGGTACAACCATTCTGGAATCAGGTCTGGTGATTCCTCAGAAAATTGGACATAGTATTACCTGAAGACCCAGCTATACCCCTCCTGGGCATATACCCAAAAGATACTCCACCATATCACAAGGACACATGCTCCACTGTGTTCATAGCAGCCTTATTTGTAATAGCCAGAAGCTAGAAACAACCCAGATGTCCCTCAAGCAAAGAATGGATACAGAAAATATGGTTATATGGAATACATTCTGCTTTTAAAAAATGGGGACATCATGAATTGTAGGCAAATGGATGGAACTTGAAAATAGTTAAGTAACCCAGACTCAAAAAGACATGAGTGGTATGTACTCTCACTGATAAGTGGATATTAGCCAAAAGTTCAGAATACCCATAATACAACTTACAGACCGTAAGAAGCTTAACAAGAAGAAAGGCTCAAGTGTGGATATTCCAATCCCACTTAGAAGTGGGAACAAAATAATCAAGAGAGGCAAAGGGAGTGAGAGATCTGGCTGGGAGAGAGGAAGGGGATGGGAAAAACCAGGCAAGATTAGGTATGGGAAAGACAGGAGAGAAGCCCAGAGGGCCAGGAGAATGAATGAATGTAAATATGCAGCAGTGTGGGGTGTAGGTAAGGGGGGTGCCTCTAGAAATCTCAAGAGACCTGGAATGTGAGAGGCTCCCAGGACTCAATAGAGATGCTCTTAGCCAAAATACTCAACAGTGGGGAGATGGAGCCTAAAGAGACCACATAGATTCTTAATTATTCATTAGATAACTGATAATAAAATGTGCTATCCTCCACCTTTTTGATATTAAGAATTGGAATAAATATCATCTTGATGGATTTCTCCTTTGATGAATATAAAGTATCCTTCCCCATATTTTTTGTTTGAAGTCTATTTTGCTAGATATTAAAATGGCCACACCAGCTTGTATCTTAAGTAGTTTTTCTTGGAATATCTTTTTCCACACCTTTACCCTGAGGTAATGTCTATCCACAATATTGACATGTGTTTCTAGTAGGCCACAGAAAGATGCCTCCCATTTTCACATTCATTGTGTTAGTCTGTCTTTTTTCACTGAAAAATTGAGACCATTTATGGTTAATGATTATTGATTTCTGTTATTTGGTTGATGTGGTGTGTGTTTGTGTGTGTGTGTGTGTGTGTGTGTGTGTGTGTGTGTGTATGTGCTTTCCTACTTTGGTTTTGCTGATGTGAGATTATTAATTTTCTGTGTTTTCATGGGTGTAGTTAATCTCCTTGGACTGGAGCTTTCTTTGTAGCACCTTCTGTAGGCCTGCATTTATATATGGATATTTTTTAAAACGACTTTATCATGAAACACTTTATTTTCTTCATCTATTGTCTTTAAATATTTTACTGGGTATAATAGGTTGGGATGGCATCTGTGGTTTGTTATAGTCTGCAGCACAACTGCCCAGGCAGTTCTTATGGTTTTTAGAATGTCCATTAAGAAGTCAGGTCTAATTCTAACAGGTTGACCTTTATCTGTCACCTTCTCTTTTCCCTCTGACTTTTCTAATATTCTTTCTCTGTCCTGGGTGTTTAGTGTTTTGATTATTATGTGTTAAGAAAACTTTGTTTTTTGGGTTCAATCTATTTGATGTTCTGTTTGCTTTTTGTACCATAAAATGATCTCTCTCTGCCTTTCAGATAATTTGGATAATGCTTTGTTTATCCTTTGACTTTTCTCAAAGAATCAGCTTGTTGCTTTATTCATTCTTCATATTGCTCTTTTTTTTTGGTTGGTTTGTTTCTAATTTTATTAATTTTAGATATGAGTTTGATTATTTCTTGCTAGTTTTATAATCATCTCCTTTAAGTTAAGGAATTTTCTTCTATGGTTTTGTTAAAAATATTTTCTGGTCCTTTGAGCTGGGATTCTTCTGCCTCTATTCCTATTGTGCTTATGTTTGATATTTTTATAGAGTCTCAGATTTTTCTGGATGTTTTATGTGAAGAACATTTTAGATTTAATATTTTCTTTGAGTGAGGTATCCATTTCTTCTACTGTTCCTTCAATTCCCAAGATTTTCTTTTCCCTCGCTTATCTTCTGTTGGCAAAGTTTTCCTATGTAGTTTTTTATTTATTTTTTTAATTTCCTGAGGTTCTTCAGTCCTGTTTTCATTTTCAGATCTTGAACCTTTTTTTTTTGTTGTTTTATTTGGTTGGTTTGGTTTGATTTATTTGTTTGTTTTACTTCCTTCAAATGTTTGCTTGAGTTTGTTTGTTTGTTTTCTTGGATTTCTTTAAAAGATTTAGTCGTTTACTCCAATGGTTTGTGTTAGCATTTTGTACAAACTCCGCCTCCACAGATACCTGGCAATGGCCAGGTAGCCTTGGCCCTATAAAAGGGATTGCTTGCCCCTTCTTCTCTCTCTTACTCTTGCTTTTCCACCTTGCCTCTTATCCCCTTGCTCCCCTTCTCTCCCCATTCCCTTTCCCCCCTCCACATGGTCATGGCCATCCCCTACTTCTCTACTCTCTCCTTCTCTCTGCCTTTCTCTGCCTCTGCTACCCTCTTAACTCCCTTCCCCATGCCCCAAATATACTCTATTCTATATCATACCAGTGTGGTGTGTGTTTGTGAGGTTCTGCAGTCTGGTAGCAAGAAATGTGGAACTGAGTGGGCCCATTTGACTGTGTCAAATCTAACAGGAAGGGCCTCTGGCACAGGGCACCAATGTTGTGATCATAAAAAGAGAAAGAGCTATAAGAATATGTTCTGGTGAAGTGTGGGGAAAAGGGATGCCTGTGTGGGCCCATGCAGAGGCATCCCCTCCCCCTGAGGGACCAGACATATGCGGGTTGGCTTCGAGCTTCTGCCTCTGGATTTGTAAGGCTCTGGCAGAGCATCTCAGGAGACACCCATATCAGGCTCCTGTCAGCATGCACTTTTTGGCAACCACAATAATGTCTGGGTTTGGTAACTGATTATGGGATGAATCCCCTGGTGGGACAGTCTCTGGATGTCCTTTCCTTCAGCCTCTGCTCTACATTTTATCTCCATATTTGCTCCTTTGAATATTTTATTCTCCTTATCAAAGCACCCACACTTTGGCAAAGATGTGGAGAAAAAGGAACACTCCTCCATTGATGTAGGATTGCAAGCTGGTACAACCACTCTGGAAATCATTTTGGTGGTTCATCAGATTATTGAACATAGTACTAACCGAGGATTACCACTCCTAGGCATGTATCCAGAAGATGCTCCAACATGTAATAAGGACACACGTTCCACTATGTTCATAGTAGCCTTATTTATAATAGCCAGAACCTGGAAAGAGTCCAGATGTCCTTCAACAGAGGAATGGATACAGAAAATGTGGTACATTTACACAATGGGATACTACTCAGCTATTAGGCATGATGAATTCATGAAATTCTTAGGCAAATGGATAGAACTAGAAGATATTATCCTGAGTGAGATAACCCAATAGCAAAAGAACACAAAAGCTCCAAATAACTAAGATACAATTCACAAACCACTTGAAAATCAAGAAGAAGGAAGACCTTTTTTTTGTTGTTGTTGTTGTTTTGTGATGCTAAAGAAGAGTCTCGGGGATTGGGTCTTGAAGAAGAGAAAATGGAGGCCTGTGGGCAGCCTACCTAGGCTGGAACGTATGTCTTGTGGTTAAGCAGAGTATATATGTTCATGTTGGAGGCTGAGACATAGCAAAGAATGAAGGAAGGGCAAGTAGGGATGATCTGTAGAATGCACAGGAGGCTGCAGCTGATGTTTTGTTGTGGTATGGAGGAACCTGAGGCATTGTGTCTAAGAAAACAGAAAGAGAAAAGGGTCTTCAGGGAGGCAGAGTATGGATTTTGAATGTATGTTTTTATGATTCTCTGAATGTCCTCATTGTCTGTTGTTATGTCCTGTTTGTCTCTCTGTTAGTTTGGACATTTTTTTCTTCTGCCTTATAGCGCATTGGGTGAGGATTTGTTAATTCCTTGATTTCTTCAAAGAACCAACTCTTTGTTTTACTCATTCTTTGTATTGTTCTTCTTTTGGTTGGTTTGTTTTTTATCTTATTAACTTTTGGCATGAGATTGATTACTTCTTGCTGTCTACTCCTTTAGGGTATTACTATTTCTTTTGTTCTAGCACTTTCTGGTGTGGTTAAATGACTAAATATATTGTCCTGGCTGTTACTGTGTTCTTAATCTAGGCATCTGAGTTTAGAATGATTATAGTTTCAGGTTCTGAATTCTGGTTTTGTGTTTATTTTGTTCCTTGGTTGTTCTTTTTTTAAAGATAGGAACTTAATGTTATGAACTTGCCTATTAGAATTGTCTTCATTGTGCTTCATAAAATTGGGTATTTTGTGTTTTCACTTCAATTATAAAACTTTGTAATTTCTATCTTGAACCACTTTTCATTTAGTAGTGTGCTGAACCATTTTGGTGCATCTGTAAGCTTTCTGTTGTTGATATCCAGCTTTAATCTGGTGGTAGGTAAGATGCCAGGTGTTATTTCAATTTTCTTGTAACCATTGAAATTTGCTTTATGTCTGAGTATGTGATCAGTTTTTGAAAAAGTTCCATGAACTGCTGAGAAAAAGATATATGGTTTTGTTATTGAATGAAATGTTCTTTATATATCTGTTCAGTCATTTGGTTTATATTATTTTTTAGTCCAGCATTTCTCTGTTTACTTTTGTCTGATGACCTGTCTATTGGTGAGTTTGGGGCATTGGTGTTACCCACAATCATTATGTAAGGATCAATATGTGATTTTAGTCATATCAATGTTTATTTTATTTTTTATTATTAAACTTGTATTGTATTTTGGTGATATATGATTTCAATTTATCTAAACTTGGTAACTTTTAAAAACATATTTTAAGTAAATAGAATTACATCACATTCTTATTTCCCTTTTGTACCACAACTCCTCCCAGAGACCCCCCCTTCAATACCTGCAATACCCTTCATTTTTTTATTTTTGTCATATTCTTTAAAATTTATAAAATATTGTAAAAATAAAATGAGTATTATAAAAGATGTTTGATATAAAACAACAATCAAATGAAAAGTCTTATATAGATGCTTATCTACAGCAATACTGAAAATACATACATTTTTCTTAATATAAATTTTAAATAACTTCAAACATATTAACTGTATATTTTAAAATAATACAACACTACTAGTATTTTTTTCAATGAGTATAAATAGATAAAATCTTTTTCTTTGTTTGTTTGTTTTGTATTTAGTAGAGCTTAAAACCTTGGCTCTTACTGTGGTACAAGCCCAAAATAAGAACAATTTTTAGACATTGGACTTCATTATAATAAGGCTGTACTTCAATGACCCTCACATCACCAAAGGATTTTACCTCCATTGTAGCTAAGCTAAGAGTTGACAGTTCTGCTGCTCTAAGAAATGAATTGTAGGCATGATTTTTAGATACAGACTTCCTGCTATAGTCAAAGCTATTTGACTTGAGTGAGTGTCTTCATTCTCAGCTCACAGAGAACAGGTTGCATTCACTTAAGAAATGGTGTATTTATTAAGATGGTCTATCCATTAAGTCATTCACCAACTATTTCAATGAATAAAGGTTCTGCATGGAGGGTGGCACAGACATTAGGTGAGGGTAAGTATCTGTTTCATTGGCTGTGATAATTTGGAAAAGCATTCATCTCAGAGAAAGAATAACTTATAAAGCTCTCTTCTTCAAACTTGATACAATAGTTACAAGCATCAAATAAAGCATTCAGTCTCACTCTTTGTTGTTCTCTTAAGCCACCTCCCAAATTAATTGTCTATGTTACTTTTGGCTGTATAAATACTTTTGAAATATGTAAGCTGTTCTGAAAATCATAGTATAGTGTAAAAACATCACATAAACAATCCTACTAATAGAAATGCTGAGATAGGAGAAGCCAGATTTCAAAACTATTACGTGGTACACAGCAAGACACTGTCAAGTACAAACAAGCCGAAAGTGTATATGGATTGTACAATATTGGACCTATTTCTCCAATTACCAAATTAGAGAATCTACTTGATCACAGCCAAGAAATTTCTAGTTC
This sequence comes from Mastomys coucha, assembly GCF_008632895.1. Taxonomy (NCBI): domain Eukaryota; kingdom Metazoa; phylum Chordata; class Mammalia; order Rodentia; family Muridae; genus Mastomys; species Mastomys coucha. Next base: position 35,284,884 of record NW_022196896.1, read on the forward strand.
CTCATATTTTTGAACGTCAATCTATTAGGATATGTTGATAATATTAATTTTCCTATTAAGATATTAAGAAAAAGTAATTGTTACATACAGTTATTTTTGTTTTTAGAAGTGGAACTAGGTTTATTAAAGATTACTTTCTGGCTTCTTCTAGGGTTTGGTTTTGATCCTTATGTTGGGGTTTTCCACCTATTATCCTTTGTAGGGCTGGATTTGTAGAAAGATATTGTGTAAATTTAGTTTTGTCATGGAATATATTGGTTTCTCCATATATGATAGTTGAGAATTTTGCTGGGTAAACTATCCTGGGCTGGCATTTGTGTTCTTGTAGGGTCTGTATGATATCTGCCCAGGATCTTCTAGCTTTCATAGTCTCTGGTGAGAAATCTGCTGTAATTCTGATAGGCCTGCCTTTATATGTTACTTGCCTTTTTTCCCTTACTGCTTTTAAAATTCTTTTTGTTTAGTGCATTTGGTGTTTTGATTATTATATAAGGAGAGGAATTTCTTTTCTGGTCCAAACTATTTGGAGTTCTGTAGGCTTCTTATATGTTCATGAGCATCTCTTTCTTTAGGTAAGGGAAGTTTTCTTCTAAAATTATATTGAAGATATTTACTTGCCTTTTAAGTTAGAAGTCTTTACTCTCTTCTATACCTATTATCCTTAGATTTGGTCTTCTCATTGTGTCCTGGATTTCCTGGATGTTTTAGGTTAGGAGCCTTTTTACTTTTTGTGTTTTTGTTTTGTTTTGTTTTTTCATTTGTTTGACTGTTGTATCAATGTTTTCTATGATGTGTTCTGACACTGAGAGCCTCTCTTCTATCTCTTGTATTCTGTTGGCGATGCTTGCATCTGTGGCTCCTGATTTCATTCCTAGGTTTTTATCCCTAGAGTTGCCTCCCTTTCTGATTTCTTTATTGTTTTCATTTCTATTTTAGATCCTGGAAGGTTTTGTTCATTTTCTTCACCTGTTTGTTTGTGTTTTCCTGTAGTTTTTAAGGGATTTTTATGTTTCCTCTTGAAGGGCTTCCAGCTGTTTACCTGTGTTCTCCTGTATTTCTTTGAGGGAGTCATTTATGTCCTTTTTAAAGTCCAGTGTCATCATCATTAGAAGTGATTTTAGATCTGAATCCTGCTTTTTTCAGTGTGGTGGTGTGTCCAGGACTGGCTATGGTGGAAGAATTGGGTTCTGATGATGCCAAGTAACCTTGGTTTGTGTTGCTAATGTTCTTTTACTTGCCTCCCGCCATCTGGTTATCTCTAGTGCTACCTTCCCTGGCTAAATCTGACTGGGGCCTGTCCT
>NW_022196896.1:35287112-35287660 GCF_008632895.1 Mastomys coucha
TCTTAGAGCAGAAGCTATTGGTGTTCTCTTCAGGAAATTTTCTCCTGTGCCCATGTGCTCGAGGCTCTTCCCCACGATATAGAAATTATGGTACATCTACACAATGGAATACTACTCAACTATTAAATACAATGAATTTATAAAATTCTTAGGGAAATGGATGGATCTGGAGAATATCATCCTGAGTGAGGTAACCCAATCACAAAAGAACACACATGGTATGCCCTCTGTGATAAGTGGATATTAGCCAAGAAGATTGGAATACACAAAGTACAATCCACAAACCACAAGAAACTCAAGAAAAAGGAAGACCAAAATGTGGACTCTTCATTCCTTCTTAAAAGGGGGGACAAAATATCCATGGGGTAGCTGCAGAGACTAACTATGGAGCAAAGACTGATGGAAGGACAATCCAGCCTGATATAGCTGTTTCCTGAGAGGCTCTGACAGTACCCAACTAATACAGAAGCAGAGGCTCACAGTCATCCATTGTACTGAGTACAGGGTCCCCAATGAAGGAGCTAGAGAAAGGACCCAAGGAGCTGAAG
>NW_022196896.1:35287781-35295811 GCF_008632895.1 Mastomys coucha
CCAGGGACTAAACCACCAACCAAAGAGTACACATGGTGGGACTAATGGCTCCAGCAGCATATGTATGGTAGAGAATGGCCAAGATGGTCATCAATGGGAAGAGAGGCCCTTGGCCCTGTGAACGTTCTACGACCCAGTGTAGGGGAATGCCAAGGCCAGGAAGCAGCTCCTAGGTTTTTTTTTTTTTTTTTTTTTTTTTTTTTTTGATTCTTTGTATAGTTGTTTTTGTTTCCACTTGGTTGATTTTCAGCCCTGAGTTTGATTATTTCCTACCATCTACTCCTTTTGGGTGAATTTGCTTCTTTTTGTTCTAGAGTTTTCAGGTGTGCTATGAAGCTGCTAGTGTATGCCCTCTCTCCAGTTTCTTTGTGGAGGCACTCAGAGCAATTAGTTTTCCTCTTAGCACTGCTTTCATTGTGTCCCATAAATTTGGGTATGATGTGACTTCATTTTCATTAAACTCTAAAGTCTTTAATTTCTTTCTTTATTTCTTCCTTGACCAAGTTGACTTTGAGTAGAGCATTATTCAGCTTCCATGTGTATGTATGTTTGCTTTCCCTTGTTTTTGTTGGTATTGAAGACCAGCCTTAGTCTGTAGTGATCTGATAGGATGTATGGGATTATTTCAGTCTTCTTCTATCTATTGAGAACAGTTTTGTAACCAATTATTTGGTCAGTTTTGAAGAAGGTACCATGAGGTGCTGAGAAGAGGTATATTCATTTGCTTTAGGATGAATTGTTCTATAAATATCTGTTAAATCCATTTAGTTCATAACTTCTATTAGTTTCACTGTGTCTGTGTTCAGTTTCTGTTTCCATGATCTGTCCATTGCTGAGAGTGGGGTGTTAAAATCTCCCATGATTGTTGTGTGGTGTGTGATGTGTGCTTTGGGCTTTAGTAAAGTTTCTTTTATAATGTTGGTACCCTTGCATTTGGTGCATAGATGTTCAGAATTGAGAGTTAATCTTGATAGGTTTTTTTTCCTTTAACCAGTATGAAGTGTCTTTAATTAGTCTTTTTGACAATTTTTGGTTGAAAGTTAATTTTATTCAATATTAAAATGGCTACTCCAACTTGTTTCTTGGGACCACTTGCTTGGAAAATTGTTTTCCAGCCTTTTATTCTGAGGTAGTGTCTGTATTTGTCACTGAGGTGCATTTCCTGTATGCAGCAAAATGCTGGGTCCTGTTTACTTATTCAGTCTGTTAGTTTATGTCTTTTTAGTGTGGAATTGAGTCTATTGATGTTAAGAGATATTAAGGAAAAGTGATTGTTGCTTCCTGTTATTTTTGTTGTTAGAGGTGGAATTATGTTTGTGTGGCTATCTTCTTTTGGGGTTGTTAAAAGATCCCTTTCTTGCTTTTTCTAGGGTATAGATTCCCTCCTTGTGTTGGTGTTTTCCATCTATTATCTTTTGTAATAGTATATATTCTTTATAGGGCTGGGTTTGTGGGAAGATATTGTGTAAATTTGGTTTTGTCATGGAATACCTTGGCTTCTGTGTCTATGGTAATTGAGAATTTTGCTGGGTATAGTAGCCTGTGCTGGCATTTGTGTTCTCTTAGGGTCTGTATGACATCTGCCCAGGATCTTCTAGCTTTCGTAGTCTCTGGTGAGAAGTCTGGTGTAATTCTGATAGGCCTGCCTTTATATGTTACTTGACCCTTTTCCCTTACTGCTTTTAATATACTTTCTTTGTTTAGTATATTTTGTGTTTTGGTTATTATGTGATGGGAGGAATTTCTTTTCTGGTCCAGTCTATTTGGAATTCTATAGGCTTCTTATATCTTTGTGAACACCCCTTTTTTAGGTTAGGGAAGTTTTCTTCTTTAATTTTGTTGAAGATTTTAACTGGCCCTTTAAGATGGGAATCTTCACTTTCTTCTATACCTATCTATTATCATTAGGTTTGGTCTTTTCTCATTGTATCATGGATATTCTGGATATTCTGGGTTAGGAGCTTTTTGCTTTTTGCATTTTCTTTGACAGTTGTGTCAATGTTTTCTATGGTGTCTTCAGTCCCTGAGATTCTCTCTTCTGTCTCTTGTGTTCTCTTGGTGATGCTTGCATCTATGACTCCTGATTTCTTTCCTAGGTTTTTTAATTCCAGAGTTGCTTCCTTTCTGATTTCTTTATTGTTTCTACTTCTATTCTTAGATCTTGGATGGTTTTGTTTGTTTCCTTCACCTGTTTGATTGTGTTTTCCTGTACTTCTTTAAGGGATTTTTGTGTTTCCTCTTGAAGGGCTTCTAGCTGTTTACCTGTGTTCTCCTGTATTTCTTTAAGGGAGTTATTTATATCTATCTTAAAGTCCTCTATCATCATCATGAGAAGTGATTTTAGATCCAGGTTTTGCTTTTCCGGTGTGATGTTTAATCCAGGACTTGCTATGGTGGGAGTATTGGGTTCTGATGATGCTATGTAACATTGACTTCTGTTGTTTATGTTCTAATGCTTGCCTCCCACTATCTGATTATCTCTAGTACTACCTACCCTTGTTATATCTGACTGCAGCCTGTCTTTCCTGTGAACTTGATTGTGTCAGACCTTCTCAGAATCCAGCTTTCTCTGTGATCCTTTGATTCTGGGATCCTGTGATCCTGAGATCTTTGTTGTGTCAGAGTTCTTGGGAGTCAAGCTGCCTCTGGGACCCTGAGATCTTGGTGTGCCCAAGCTCCTGTGATTCTGTGATCCTGTGATCCTGTGATCCATGGGAGTGGAACTTCCTCTGGGTGTTGTGGGACTGACTTGATCTTCCCATTCTGACTTATGAAACTATACTGTATCCAGTGTCCTTAACTGCTGAGTCATCTCTCCAGCCCACAGACAAATTTTTTTTCTCAATTTATCCATACCATCAAAATTAAATAAAGAAAGAACAACAAACTAAAAAGATCTACAAGTGAAGAAATTGCAGTGGTAATAAAAAGCCTTCAAACTAAAAAATAATTATAGCCCCAGCTGGATCACAGAAGAATTGTACCAGGCTTTTAAATAAGTTCTACATCCAACCTTAGAAACATAAGGACTACTTGACACTCCTTTTATGAAGTATTTGGTAATACTCTATTATGAAAACCTCAGAGAGACACACACATGTACACACAGAGAGAAAGAGAGAAAGAGACTACAGTCAAATAAATAATATTTAAATTTCACAATATAATACTTGCAAATGAAATACAAGCATACATCACAAAGATTATTCAGCATGATATGTTGACTGTATTGCAAAGGTGCAAGTATGTTTTAACATATGAAAGTATGAGTAAATGTAAAACAGTTTATTAAATGACTCAGCACTTAGGAGCAGTTGTTGCTTTGCCAGAGAATCCAGGTCTGCTTTTTTGCAATCATATGGTGGTTAACAACCATCTCTAAGCTTAATTCTAAACATCTTATGCTCTTTCTGATCTTTATGAGCACCAAACATGCATTCTAAGCAGATATATGTTTAGACAAAAAGACTTACACATAAAATAAAATGTATAATTCTAATAGAAAATTTTTAAAAATGTACAAAACCCTTCAGTATACTTAAAGAAAAAGTCCCATGATTATATCAATATATCTAGAAAAAGCTTTTGACAAAGTACAACGTGCCTTCATGATAAAAGTACTAGAGAGATCAAGTATAAAGAGAACATACCTCAACATAACAAAAGCTGTGTACAAGGAACCCATTACAAACATCAATCTAAACAGAACAAAGACTTAAAGCAATCCCACTGAAATCATGAAATCATGGCTGTCAACTATTAACACTGCTTTTCAATGTTATAATGAAAGCACTAATTGGAGTAAAATTGCAAGAAAAGGAAATTAAAGGAATACAAATAGGGAAAGAGTTTTATAAAAACATCAAACTATGCCTATTTGGAGATTAACACTCAAGATAAATTAAACACAAGTCCACAAAATTATACCAGACAATGTCTGGAAACCTAGAAACAACAATTTCTAGCAGATTATCAGGATACAGAATCCACTTACAAAAATCAATAGCTTTCTAAACAGTACCAACAAAGAGGTTGTGGACACAGAGTCCCATTCAAAATTACCTCAGAGAAAATAGATATCTAAAAATAAGTATGACCAAGAGTATAAATAAACAATTCAATAAAATATTTAAAATATTTAAAGAAAGACATTGAACAAAACAATAGAAAATAAAAAAGTATCCAATACTTATAGGCTGGTATAAATCATAAAATGACTATTCTACCAAAAGTCATTTGTAGATCCAATGCAATTCCAATAAAAATATACCTCTCATTCTCCATTAAAAAAAAAAAAACTATCCTAAAATTCATATTAAACCTAAAATACCCCAGATATCTAGACTAGTCCTGAGCAACAGGAATAATGTTTGAGGGATTACGATTTCTGACATTGAGACATATTGCCGAATGGTAGTAATAAAAACAATGTGATATTGGCACAAAGCCAGACATGTCAAACAAAAAGCAAAATAGAAGACCAAAACATGAATAGCCATAACTATAGCCATCTAATATTTGAAAATATGCCAAAAATTTACATGGAAGAAAAGACAACATCTTCAACAAATGATGCTAAAAAACCAGATGTGAATGCACATTTGAAGAAGAATGAAATTAGACACACACACACACACACACACACACACCACATATGTATCATTGCATAAAATCTAACTTTAAATACTTTAAAGACCTAGATATGATTGCTGAAACAACAGAGACACTGGAAGAAAACAGAGACAGTATCCTGTAGTACCAGATATAGGAAATGACTTCTTGAATAAGACTGAAGATTAAGATCAAGATTTAACATTAAGGCCCAAGATTTGAGACCAACAATTGACTCAAAAAACTAAAAGATCTGCACAAATAAAAATAAGCAAACAACAACATAAACATTCAGTAAATAGGTAGCCCACCGAAGGGAAAAGAATATACATCTGACAGATAATTAACATCCAGAATATATAAAGAACACAAAAAACAAAGGGTCAAAAAAAAAAAAAGCCATTCAAAAAATGGGCTTGGCATCTGAACAAAACAGAGAGTTCCCCAAGAATAAATGGCCAAGAAATATCTCAAGAAATATTCATCTTCTCTGACAATTAGCAAAATATAAATAAAAAGTTTAGATTTTTATCTTACTACAGTCAGAATAGGAAAGATCAACAAAATAATCAACAACTAATGCTTACAAGAATGTGGGTAAAGATCCCTAGTAATGCTTGGTAGGATGGCAATGTGACCTAGTTACTCTGGAGACCAGTGTAGAAAACCCTCAAAAGGCTCAAAATAATGTACCATGTGACCTTGCCATACAACTCCTTGGTATATTCTCAAAGCACTCAACATTTAAATTTGCAGATGAAGCTTATGTTCATTGTTGCTCCAGTCATAATAGCTAGAAAATAAAAACTACCTAAATATCCTTCAGCTGAGGAACCAATAATGAAAATGTGGCACATATACACTATGGAATACTATTCAGTTGTAGAGAAAAAAGTGATCATGAATTTTGTAGTTAAATGGATGGAACTAGGAAGAGTCATATTCAGTGAAGTAACCCAGATCAAGAAAGACAAACATCACATGCTCTCTTTCATCTGTGGTTCCCAGCTCCAAATCTTCAGATTGAGTATATAGTCTAAGCAGTGTGCTGCAACTCTTCAGCACAGTTCCCCACGTTGTGGTGACCCCCAATAATAATGTTTTATTTCTACTTCATAATTTGTAATTTTGCTACTGTTATGAGTCATAATGTAAGTACATGATATGCAGGATACCTGGTATGTGACACACCCCCAAGGGATCATGACCCACAGGTGGAGAAACACTGCTAGGTCCTAGAGTAACTGCAGAAACCAGAAAAGTAAAAAGGGGCCATCAGGTAGGGACAAGGTGGCAATAGAGAGGACTACAAGTGATTTCTAGAGAGAAATAAAGAAATTTGGAGGAGCTATAATTTGATATAGGGGAAGGAGGTCATAATCAAAAGAAAGAGAGGAAACAGTTTAAAATGTCAGTAAAGAAGTCTGGAACATCATAAGAAATCATGTTATCTATTTACCTAAAATAACATATAACATATGCAAGTCTGTGTGTATACATATACAATTTAAGTGAACACTTTCCAACAGGACAGACAATGCTTCTACTAAGAGACATAGACTAACAAAAACACTAATATCAGGTTTTGAGTTGCTGAGCTATCTCCCAGATTACCTCAGATTCTCCTGTGGTAATTCTCTGCATTCTTAAATTTCCTTGTGCTGTTTCAAGGCATTCCCATATAAACGTGTCAAGGGGAATCCTTCCATGCTGTGAAAACTATTGCCTACTCTACAGTACCTGTTTTTTTTGTTTGTTTGTTTGTTTGTTTTTGTTTGTTTGTTTTTTCCTGTTTTTTCTGCCCATAAAGGATATTGTAAAGAAGGATTCTGACATCCATATTAGATGATTTTCACCCCAAAATTTTGAGGGCTGAACATACTACTAATGACTATCAGCTACTTACTGTCACTTAATGGGAAACATAGGACAGAAATAAACTGGCACAGAAAACACAACTGTGAGTACCCAAACAGGTTATTCAGGTTTCCCTGCACCACTCCAACTGCTCAGTCCCAGACTGGAAACCTCATTAGGTAGCTGCAAAAAAATAAGCCTCCTGATGAACATCACTGATAATCATGAACAAAGGACTTAGTGTAGAATGCTGAAAGTGATGGCCATAGTCATAGCCAAATGGGAAAGGGGCAAAGGAAGCAGGTTGATTAAAGCAGCGTATCTATCAGAATTTAAAACTAGGAAATGGCATCATTTTAATTCATCAAGTGGGCACAGAACAATCCCTCGTCAGAAAAATCATACTGTTGAAACATCAAAATTGTGTTATAACTTTACGATTCTATTTCCACCACTCCTAATTTAGAAGGGTTAATCTGTGGCTGAATTTGAACTCTAAGAATGTGGCTTACCTCCCCAATAATCAAACACAGGAGCACAATAAGCTCTCAGTGACTATTGGATAATGATCCCAAAATCCTGAAGATGCCCAAATCCCTGGAGTGCTCAAATAGCTTCTTTAAAAGAGTATCCTAGAGATGAGCAGGACCAATATCTGTCCCAATACTGGGAGTAACTGGGACCAGAGGGACCAGGCACACAGGAACTCCGCCAGCCCAGTGACTTGGGTTCCTTCCAGTCTGTCTGGGCTGAGGTCCAGAGCAGACCTTGGACGCAAGTTCCACAGCCAGTCCCACAACACCCAGAGGAAGCTCCACTCCCAGGCACGCTGACACACCCAGGATCAGAGAGTAGACCTTGGGTACAAGCTCCGCAGCCAGTCCCACAACACCCAGAGGAAGCTCCACTCCCAGGAGCTCTGACACACCCAGGATCAGAAGTGAGCAGGAACCAACATCTGTCCCAACACTGGGAGTAACTGTGACCAACGGGACGAGGCACACAGGAACTCTGCCAGCCCATTGACTTGTGTTCCTTCTGGTCTGTCTGGGTTAGTGTTCTGAGCAGACCTTGGGCGCTAGCTCTGCAGCCTGTCCCACAACACACAGAGAAAGCCACACTCCCAGGTGATCTAACAAGCCCAGGATCTCAGAATCCCAGAATCACAAGATCACAGATACAGCTTGACTCTGAGGAGCTCTGACATAACCAGGATCACAGGAAGGTCAGGCTTCAGTCAGATTTAGCAAGGGCAGGTAGCACTAGAGTTAACTAGATGGCAGGGGGTGGGGGGAGCAAGCTTAAGAAAATAAACAACACAAACCAAGATCACTTGGCATCATCAGAACCCAATTCTCCCACCATAGCAAGTCCTGGGCACACCATCACACCAGATATGCAAGATTCAGATCTAAAATCACTTATCATGATGATGATACAGGACCTTAAGAAAGTCATAAATAGCACCTTCAAAGAAATATAGGAGAACACAGTTAAAGAGCTAGAAGCTCTTAAAGAGGAAACACAAAAATCCCTTAAAGAACTACAATCAAACAGGTGAA
>NW_022196896.1:35296963-35305494 GCF_008632895.1 Mastomys coucha
GATAGTGTCTGGCTGTGTACAACATAAGGGTCTTGAAATCTTGCTTCTCCTATCTCAGCCTCTCTATAGTAGTATTATTTATTTCTTGTTTTTACACTATACTATGGTTTTCAGACCAGCTTATATATTTCAAAAGTATTTATATACCCAAAAGAAACATAGACGATTAACTAGGGAGGTAGCTTGTAAGAGAACAATAAAGTGAGACTGAATGCTTTGCTTGACATTTGTAAATCTAGTATCAAGTTTGAAGAAGAGGACTTTATAAGTTCCACTTTCTCTGAGATGAATGCTTTTCCAAGAAAAAATTGTTCTTTTTTGGGGCTTGTACCACAGTAAGAGCCAAGATTTTAAACTCTACTAAATACAAAACAAACAAAAAGACTTTATATATTCATGTTCATTTAAGAAAATACTAGTAGTGATGTATTACTTTTAAGTATACAGCTAATATGTTTGGGGTTATTTAAAAATTTATATTGAGAAAAATGTATTTTCACTATTGCTGTAGACGAGCATCTACATAAGACTGTTAAATTGACTGTTGTTTTATATCAAACAACTTTTATAATACTTATTTTTGTTGTTATAGTATTTTATAAATTTTAAGGAATATGACAAAAAAGATATTGTAGGTATTGAAGGGGGGTCTATGGGAGGAGCGGTGGTACAAAAGGGGAACAAGAATGTGATTCAATTCTATTTACTTAACATATGTTTTTAAATTTAACAAATTCAGATAAATTGAAATCATGCAACTTTTCTCATAATGCAATAAAAGTTAAAAAAAATACAATATCCTATCTGATTTTTGCAAATCCTGCTATGAGTTTTAAGTCTTCTTTGTATTACTTTAATATCCAAATTAGTATAAATGTTGTTAAATTGCATCCACATTTGTTTATGGAATAATGGCCAAAATGTTCTTGCAGAAACACCAAAAATCATGAAAAACTCAAGAAAATGTTATTGTCTGTAAATACTTAAAATCCTCAAGTACAAAACTCATGGATACAGAGGACTGGTGATATTTAGAAAATGAAAATGATTTAAAATCAAGTCTAAAATAATGCATATTCTAAGCAGTTCCACATAACACCAATCATCTAAGTCAAACTTCTCAGTTACTTTCTTCTTATTCACTGATCTAAGTGCAGATCAGTGCACAGCTTTGTTGGCCCAGAAAGGGTAGAGAGGTCAATGAACTAATGAGGAAACTAAAACAATAATTATTTGTGTAAACTACAGAGAAGGCAACATTGTGACTTGGTGGACAGATCCAATGTACACAATGAACCGTATATACTACTGCTTGGTTCTTATGAGATGATGGAGAAGTGATATCATTTTAGCATCTCACTCCATAATTCAGAATGGAACCTAGCTTTTACAAGGAAGAGAATATGTTGACAAATCAAGAAGTGACAGATTAGGGCTGTCTAAGTCTAATCTTTAATTCTACTTCAGTGATCTGTCATTGCTATCTCTAGTAACATTCACTGCAAAGCAAGCTAGTGTTCATTTCTGGGGTGCATGGTCTTCTTGTGAGAATGAGGGTCATGTTGTAAGGTTTGGATATAGATTTTGATGATGTAGTCCAAGTAAGTGACCTGAGGATGTTGAAGATACAGGATCCAGGACTATAATAGGTAATAATCAATCTTGGTATTCAATTCTCCCTGGAATGACTTGTATACAATATAGCCCACAATTAGACTTTATGAGAAAATTCAAAGGAAAACAACCAGGTAACAGGAAACAATGACACTGAAAGTCATGGCTTATATGAATATTCTCTTTAGAAACAAAGGAACAAAGAAAACATCTTTAAATCTTTAAAAGTAGAGAGTGATAAATCCTCATGAACTTGTGTACATGTTCTTCCATTGACAACTAACATTGTTTCCAATATTAACCCTCCCCACAAATAACATACATTTTTATTTGCAAAATTGGGGCATATTATTTATAGAAAAGATAAATATTTTGAAATCATAGTTACAGAAATATCATAAATAGATATATGATGTAAATTCTTTAAAGCCTTCAAATATACAGCCAAATATTCCAAGCTTCTTAATTGGTTGATAATTTATTTATCTACATAGATTCTTTGGCTTCTTTTTAATGAAGACCTTTCAAATGGCTCCTAAAGTGGAGTTTACTAAGAGACACAGCAACATGTACTGAAGGGACTTTAGTCTGTATGGTCAAATAAAAATGTCCCTTTTTATAATTTAATATTTGAAGTCAAGCAAATAAAAAGTAGAATGTGGAATTATCTGTAATCAAATGTTTTTGAATACTGACATATTTCTATGTATGTATAAGATATGTCTTTAAACCTTAGCTCTTTTTAAACCCTATAGAATACATAAACTATTTTTAATGGAGTAAACTGTAAATGTGGTGCTCAACTAAATTAGATAACATTATATTTTCTTAGTCACTAAGATTTTCTCTCTGGGATCAATAATTGTTCATGACTATATTTTCACATGTAGTCTATTAATAAATAAGAATATAAAGTAATGATTCATTTGTAATTGAATAAATGCTTTATAATTAGAAAGAATATTTTTATCACAAAGAAAATTAATATATGATAAAAACTGTGAAAAAATTGAAAATTATGTATTTATTCAACCTAGCTTATTTTGGGAACAGAATTATATATGTATATTAGTGTAAAAATTCAATAAAAGTGTGATAATAGAGGTACAAGAAATGTTCGAACAAAACATGCCGTCTGTTAGGGTCACGTAACCTGTCAAGTTCTGGGAACTGATGTGAGAGATGTCCTTCTATGAGGGATATGAAAAGAAGATTAAAAGCATTTGTTGCAAAACATCAGAGAGGAAATTTGAGAAGGGACAAAGTCTCAGACTAGAAAAACTAGCAATAGACGAGTCAAGCAGAAATAATCATGCAACATGAGAGCAGGAAGGAAGATTTCAGAAGCTAGCAGACGAATGTAGTGTTAACTGACTGACTAGAAAGATTAAACTACTCTGGACAGAAAGTTTGCAAATTTCAGTATGTTGAGTGATGAGAAATTAAGTAATGACTTCTGGCATGACTTACTTTAAAATTCTTTATCTCTGATTTTATTCTTTATCCTTTTCCTCTCGAGAAGTTTGTGTGAACTTTCCCTGGGGAGGTAGTCACACTACATAGGCATCAATGAGAGACCAAATTATGAGATTGCAGAAGACCATCTTAACATCTGCAGAACAGTGTGTTTCTTGTACTTCCTTACAGAGCTTGGGTGAAGGATTATTTACAGAAAGCTTGAGTGACTCCTAAACATCTAAACCCAAGAACAGCTGGTGCCTGAATTCCTGAGAGCACCTCTCATTCATCCTTGTCTGGCGCTGCAATGGCTTCTCACCCAGTTCCCTTTACCCCATGGAAGGAAAACACTAGAGACTTTTATATATTAAAACTGACCAGATAACTCAAAAGCTGGGCAAAGAATATCCTGTCCCATCTTCCTTGGCCTCCGCAGGCTAAGGAGGCTACAAACTATTGGTGCACTGGGAGACCTATGTGTCTGCAGTTTCCTCTCTGCTCCACAACCTGATCCAAAAACTCAATCTCATCTCCTTCTCTTCCTTCTGGAACCTGGAAAACCCACCTTTATATCTTCACCCAGCGATTGGCTTCTGCGTCTTTACCCAATCAAACAATTAGGGAATCTCCCCCCTATATATAATCTCATTGTAATCTTGCTGTTCCTGTGGCTCTTAAATCTTCCTTGCCCCTTTTATGCTATGATATCTGAGCCTGAATTGCATTGTAGATACATCAGTTGCAGATGGACACTGCATGGCCATTGTATCATTTGCTCACTGCATTTTGATAGGTTGTAGTTTTCTGTAATAGTCACAACTTATACAACAAGAGAAGTTGGGGGTTTGTTTGTTTGTTTGTTTCCTTCTTTTAAATGAGGATATTTTACTTTTATATTGCTATGATAAGATGTCACTTCCAAGACAATTATAAAATAATTTATTTGGTAATTATAGTTTCAGAGGGTAATTCTATGACCATCATGGTAGAAAGCATGGAAACAGGCAGGCAGGCATAATGTTGAAATAGTACCTGAGAGCTCATATCTTGATTTACAATGTCAAGGGAGAGTTCACCCACTGGGAATGGTATGGGCATTTGAAACCTAAAAGCCTGTCCCCAATGGCAAACAAGACAACACCTAATCCTTCACAAATAGTTCCACCAAATAGAGACCAATTATTTAAATATATGATCCTATGAGGGCCATTCACTTTCAAACCAGCCTCTGAGATGTGTTTTAAATATTCTTTTTTAAAAATTTCATTTAATATTTAATATTGCAGATTCAGGGTCCCTAGAGTTAGAAGCAACCAGGAAGTTTTAAAACAAAATTTATCTTGAACATATATAAGAGATGAAGTTACAGAAAAGAGATTTATCCACCTTTTGAAAACAAGTTTATTTTATTTCAATATTATTATTTTTTATTTATTCACTTTATATCCCACTTACTGCCTTCTCCTAGTCACTCTCTCTCTCCAATTTTTCCCACTTAACTGCCTCCTCCCTTTCTTCTCTGCCTGAACTGGGTCCCCATTTGTATTCCCTGACCCTAGCCTATCAAGTCTCTTTGAGGCTTGACATATCCTCTCCCACTGAGGCCAGATCAGACAAGGAAGCCCTCTTACACTTACACTTATCTGTAGGTATAAGAGTAAATATTTGGAATGGAGTTTGGAATTATGTTGTTTTAGTAAGGTGGCAACTGTAGGTTTTCCTCCAAGATAGATGACCTCAATGGCTCCTGATAGTTGGGCAGGTTTCAGTATCAAGAAAGATTTCTCTTACCTTAAGTCCAGGTAGAGAGGTATTGATTACCACCAGCATGTGTACCACTATCACACCCTTATGGTTGTTATGCCATACTGGCCATCACTGTGTTTCATAAAAGTCATAACTGATTAAGACTTGTTTTCTTTCTTCCCTTCTCATCTTTCATGGTACTTTCTGGGACAATGACAGATAACACCTTGGGAGAAGGCATTCTGGTCAGATCCATTGGATCCTATCGATCACTAGTTCTAAACCTGTGTGTCAGAAACCATTTGGGAGTTGGGTGACTCTTTCACAGGGGTTTCCTAAGGCCATCAAAAAAACACTGATATTTGTATTACAATTTCTGACAATAATAAAATTACAGTTATGCAGTTGCAATGAAAACAAGTTTGTAGTTGGGGGTCAAGAACACGAGGAACTGTATTAAAGGGCCACCACAGCATTAGCATCTAGATCCTATATTCATAATGCCTGGTGCCTTTGGTGACAGGGCCTTACCTCTTTAAGGAAATTAAGCACAGTGGCAATAGCTTGTGATGTTTTGGGAGTCTCTCATACAACTCTAACCAACAACTCAAAACAAAGCTGGAAGTAAGCCAGGAAAGTGTATTCCTACGTGGTTCCTGCCTCTGTTTCTGTTTGACTTTTTTCCCCAACATCCTTCAGTGATGGGCTCTGACCAGGGTGTCATAAGCTGAAATAAACCCTTTCCTCCCCAAGTGCTTTTGGTCATCATATTTATCACAGCAACGGAGTGCAAAGTAAGACACTCAGATATGGCTTTCCTTTCAGGGAGGAACTAGTCATAACATTATATAATAAATTTAAGTTAATTCCTGCATATTGATCAGTTGTTTTAACATATTGCAATTGCATTTTATTATATCTTACTATTAATGTATAACATTTAAAATATAGAATATATGTATGTTAGAAAATAGTTCAAAACACAACATAAGCATACATATGCATATATGTATATATTATAACTAAAACATTCTAGAATGTTCTGAATCTTCTTTAAAATGTAATGTATTTTAGAAGAAATGATTCCACATGAAGTTGTGGCTTGGTTTGTCAGTGATTGCCAAAGGTCCATGTGATAAAATTTTGCTCTCTGGAGAAGTACTATGAAGACATGGTGGAGCTAGAGGAAGTAGGGCAGATTGGATGTCTTCAAGCCACTGAGAGCTAATATTTGAAGTAGAAAATCCAGCCCCTCTTTGCTCCTTACCAATGTCTGCTTTGCTTCCTTAACATGAAATAGAGCCATTGACTCTACCATGTGCTGCCAGGATTGTATGCTGATTTACTCTATGCAGCAGATCCATCTGATGAAATAGAACCTTCAACTTTGTGATCCAGAAAGCCTTTCCTTGTATATAATTTGTGAATAAGCATAGCAAGTTTAACTGCCATCTCAGTAGACAATCTGCATTCAAACTGTGAAGCAATGGATCAGGTGGAGTCTTGAACAGCAGAGTGCTTATTCCAATGTTTATTCTGCAGGTATTGTTTTAGGATCATGATTGTCAATGGGTGTGGGTATGTGGGCAGGAGGATATTTCCTCTACTTACAATACTTCCCCAGGAATTTATCATGATGACATAAGGCTAGCACATAGGAATATTATCTTTAAAGATAGGTCTTACTATAATGCCTATATCATATTCACTAGAAAATTGCTCACTTTATGCTTATATGTTCATAAGTTTTTGTTAATACCAACTCTTTAGGCTTCGTATTATAAGAACTTCAAATATCATCATCGTTTCAAACATTTAAAAGTAAGAAAATCTATGCAGAAGTTTGAATATACGGCTTGAAGCATGCTATTTTCTAGCTCTAGAATGGATGAGAATCTTTAATCTTGTGGGGCAGTGGTAGAAATTAGAAAAAGAATTTCCCTGCAACATCCCCTTCCCCAAGGTATATGAGAAGTGGAGGTACTCATGTTGAAACTCATATTCGAGAGCTTTCATGTCTGCATGTAACACAAGCTACTTCAATTATGGTGGTGGGATTCTGAGCCTCTATGGCCTGATCTGAAAGGATTGACATTACTAGTGTTCAACAATGATGTATGATGTGCAAGCATCACATTATATAAGAAGTTCCTAGATATTAACTATACCAGGGTTTTAAAGCTTACATTTCGAAGCATGAATATTCTTACATTTTGGGATGAACTTAGCTCAGTTGTTAAAGTATTAAATTTGACTGCAACTATGAGGCCATGAGTTCTATCCTCAGTAGTCATGTAACATGTTAGACATGGCAGGGCACACCTTTAATCCCATCGCTTGGAAGGCAGAGACAGTTAGATCCCAAAGGGCTTGCTAGCTATCTAGCCCACTAAAATCAATAAGCTCCAGGTTATATTAGAGGCTCTATCTCAAAATAAAAGGCACAAAAGAGATTGAGAAAGACATCTGATGTCAATCACAAATGTTTGCACCCATGTAAACAATACACATCCAGTGATGACTAGTTTTGTATCAACTTGACACAAGCTAGAGTCATCAGAGAGAAAGGAACCTCAATTGAGAAATTGCCTTCATAAGATCTGGGTCTAGGTAAACCAGAAGGATACTTTTGTAATTACTAATTGATGTTAGTGGGCCCAGCCCATTGTACGTGTGTCTATACCTGTGCTGGTAGTCCTGGGTTCTCTAAGAAGGCAAGCTGAACAAGCCAGTAAGCAGAATCCCTCTTTGGCCTCTTTAATAGGTCTTGCATATAGGTTTCACCTCTGTTTGAATTCCAGATGTGACTTTCTTCAATGATAGACTATGATGTGAAAGTATAAGTCAAATATTCCTCTCCTAACTTTCTTTTCATCATGGTGCTTCATCATAATAGTAGAATCCCTAACCTTGGTAGTAACTAAGACATACATGGGAGGGGAGAGGGGCATGGGAGAGATGAGGAGGAAACAGAGAGGAGGCGAGAGAAAGAGAGAGAGAGAGAGAGAGAGAGAGAGAGAGAGAGAGAGAGAGAGAGAGAGAGATGAGAAGGAGGGAGATGGAAGAAAAAAAGCGTATAAGAGTGAAGGAGAATAGTAAATAAAAAATTTTAAACCATGCAAAGGCATTCACTTCCCAATGAAAAAGGGCATATGAAGACGTGTCTATAGTATGGTAGGTATTCAGAATATGAACTATGTATTCAAAAGCATGTGTGCTGTCAGGGCATCTTTAGATGACATAAATGCACCAGGTCATTTCAAATGCTCCATCTTTGAACAAAGCCAATCCAAAATCAGCTTCATTTTCTCTCTGCTATGGTCTCCAAACTCCAACATCAGCAAGCCAGAGATAAATACCAGCAGATTCAGAATCTAGAAGTCATTATTCATGTCTCAGGAGCTTATGACAAGAAGCTGTGAGACTCATCCTGATTCATGTCAAGTATGAAGCTTCACTGATAGAATTTTAAACAGACAGTTCCTTAGGCAAATCATTTTTGTAGCTTCTCTGTGACTCTGCATGCTGCCACTAAATAAATCTAGCCCAAAATAACTCCATTAGCCTGAAAAACGTATATAATTTGTGAATAAGCACAAATTTAACTGCCATCTCAGGAGACAATCTACATTCAAACTGAGAAGCAATGGATCAGGAACAGTCTTGAACAGAAGAGTGCTTATTCCAGTGTTTATTCTGCAGGCATTTTTTTT